>NC_084735.1:50894267-50901767 GCF_033978785.1 Entelurus aequoreus | reverse complement strand
CTTTTTCAGCTAATTTTACTTTTTTTTTCTCTAATTCCGCAGCGATACACCTTACAGTCATAGAACTTGGAATGTGACACATCTTAACTGTTAGCATGCTAAGGTTAGCATTCTAACTTTTGGGGTAATTTTGCAAGCTTATATCCCAGAGTCATATAACTTGGTATGTGACACTTGTTAACTGTTAGTATGCTAATGTTGAAACGTTTTCGGCTTATTTGACACTTTTTGCTTTAATTCTGCAGCCATACACCCTACAGTCATAAGACTTGGTAGGTAACACATGCTACCTTAGCATGTGGATGTTAGCATGCTAGCTTTTTTTTAGCTCATTTCGCAACTGTTTACCTCAGGGTCATACCTAAAACTCACAGATTCGGACACTCAGTGCCATCTTAAAAGTACGTCCATCGATCCCCGGCCAGAGGTTCAGGGCACAGATAGCAGGCCCATCAAAATTTCCACGGGAATTTTATAGTTGTATACATACAATTCTCAAGCTGGTCAGCAACTTGTCGCATTCCCGCATGTATTCGCCGTCTATACTAATTAACTATACTATATTAACAAACTATGAAAAAGAAAATGTATCTCATCTATGTCAGTAAAAATATTAACAATAATTCCACTTCCAACTCGAGAAAACATGTTGCGGTAAGTTGTAATTGTTTTTTCGATTTTAGCTGTGGATATGGTAACATTAGCCCTGTTATAACGTCATAAGTAATAATAAATAATAATGGATTAGAGTTTATATCACGCTTTTCTATTATTAGATACTCAAAGCGCTCACAGAGAAGTGGGAACCCATCTTTCATTCACACCTGGTGGTGGTAAGCTACATTTGTAGCCACAGCTGCCCTGGGGTAGACTGACGGAAGCGAGGCTGCCAGTTTACGCTTACAGACCCTACGACCACCACCTATCATTCATTCATCATTCATTCACCAGTGTGAGCGGCACCGGGGGCAAGGGTGAAGTGTCCTGCCCAAGGACACAACGGCAGCAATTTGGATGTCAAGAGGCGGGGAGCGAACCTGCAACCCTCAGGTTTCTGGCACGGCCGCTCTACCCACTACGCCATACCGCCCCTATAAGTCACTATAGAATGTGCATATGTTGTCGTACACGCTGTAATAGTGTGTCTGTCCCTTGCTTTCTCACAAACGCACGCACGCACACACACACACACACACACACACACACACATACACTCACACCCACGCACACACATACACACACCTTACCTTTATGAGACCTCTGAAAATTTCCTACCTCTTTAGGACCAACCTTTCTAGATATATAAAGATTTGTATTTACAACATTAATAATATATACAAACTATGCAAATATAAAAAAGGTAAGCTTTTAGTAATTTATATTTTTTGGTGAATTTTTTGTTTGTAATTGGTTTTTAATCTTCATTATTTACTTCTAGTAATTACAGTATGTCTCTATATACATATTTATTTATTTATTTAATTTTGGTCAAAGGGAGCGCATTTCAATTCCTTACACACACTTGCTATTCCATATGTCGGCCGAAGGGGTAGCACTTCAAATTTTTACACACACTTGTTATTTCATATGTTGACCAGAGGGGGAGCACTTTTAAAACCGACACACATTCAATTTGAAAATTCCCTCCTTTTTGGGACCACCGTAATTTTGATAGATTTCACCACCAGGGGTGCACATGAGACATTCTCTATTAGATGCAATGGTTTTCCGTATTGGGACCATGATTTCAGCCCTAACTTGTTCACCGGTCCTCATACGGAAGATACTTTTCCTTGTTGATGTCTCAAGAAGGGTAGAAATACAAGAACACACTCACACACACACACACACACACACGCACACACACACACACACACACATGGTACATGAGTAGTTTTTTTCACTAAATACTCCTACTCAAGTATTATTTGGACGACTACTTTTTACTTGAGTCATATTACACTAGAGCAGTGGTTCTCAAACTGTGGTACGTGTACGTGGGCTCCATCTCGTGGTATGCCAAAGAATCATTTGATTGAAGTACTGTTTTGTTTTCCTATTGTCAAAAAACAATGTTACTGTTCAAACTGTTCATAATGTTAAATATACTTGTTAAAAAAAAACCTCTGCCTTGGTTTTAACGAATACTTAGGCTTGCAACGCTACTATAGTCTAATGATGGTCATCATGGTACTTGGAGAAACAAGTTTTTTCTGAGGTGATACTAAAGTAACGGTTCTCCTACTTGAGTTCCATTTTTGGCTGCTCTACCCATCTCTGGTGCCACTAAATTAATAGTTAGGATTAATCAAAGCCCCGAAATTAGCTCCTTTGTTTTCGGTCCTGGCTTCTATTCTTTGCCTCGCACTGATGCTTTTATGACACCAAGTTGTGGTAGTAATAGAGGATATGAGGCCCGTAGAAAAAGCATCATCTGACAGTTGACAACTGTTAGAAACACGCGGTGAGTGTGCAGATTGAATTGTGTTGAAAAGACCTCCGCTAGCTTGCTGCACCTTCGCTCAGAACAGCCAAGAGGGATTTCCCACCGATGCATAACATAAACTTGGCTCCAATAAAAGCATTTGTTGGCACCTCAGTGGACAACAGGAAGTCTTTGTTTATCGAAAAACATCCCGTCGCTGCCTTTGGGGACGCATGACCCTTCTTGTTTTACGGAGACAGAGCGTCATGTAGTGGTCACGGTGGAGCCCGTAGTTCAAGATCTCAAAATACTGAACAAAGCTGCCATATCCTTAAGATAAACAAGTAAGACACAAGTGTGCATGTGTTTATATAGTGGCAGCATTGGGTTTGCGTCAGAACCTTGCTCTGTTTGGTATGTATTGTTTAGAATGGCTGCAGAAGGACACGCCCGTGTTCAGGGGGCCACAACACCTAAAGTTAGAAGCAGACTGTTCAATAACAAAATGTTCACATTGAAAATCCACTGAGCCAATTGGGAAAGTGAAGATTTTAACAACATTTTTTGTACGAGAAAAGTTGAAACGTGCTTCGTCTACCCAATCAATGGGTCTTTATTAGGTTTCCAGCAATAGATCCATATCATTCACAGTGAGAGTTCAACATATCACTATATATTCTAGAAGTAGAAACCAAAACTGAGTATAGTATATATGGCTGGGTATAGGGGTGTCCCAATACAACTTTTTCACTTCCCACACAATACCGATATTGATCTGATATCAGCACGAGTCATACATACTTTTTTATTTTGTACTGTATTGTGAAATGTTTGAAAAAGTGTGATCAAGTGAAATTAGTCAAACAGGTATACGAAATACTAACCTAAGTCCCGAAAATGTTAAATCAAACCATGGAGGCATGGCGGAGATATTTATAAAACAATCTTGCCTTCCTTCATACTTCCTCCCGTTTGGAATGTGCCCAACTTGTGATGTTTTTCCTAAGTGTGAGGTCAGCGGACATTTCCAAATATGTTAAAGTTTTACCCGAAGAGTTTTGTAAGAGTCTGCTATTGTAGTCTGACGGTTCCTTATTTTTCTCCATCCCCTCGCTGTGGGGCAGACTGGCTCGTACATGCACATGCCTCCTGCGCCGTTGCCATTTCTAATACAAAGAAGCGTATAGTTCCAACATATCCGTCAGTAGACTTTGTATGGAAGCGCTAAAAACTACAACATGGATGACAGGGAGCAGATGCTGTTGAAGTGGAGGCACGTAAAAAAGACTGCAATAAAACAATGCATCCTGAAGAGACGGTCAGAAGGTTTGTAGATGGTCTGTAAAACATAATTTATGCAAAATTTTGACCAAAGAAACCACCATTACATGTTATGTAGAGTATACTACAAGGTTATATGTAGAAAAAAAAATTATGATATGACCCTTTTAAGTTTTTGAAAGGGTGCAAACTTTACTTTTTTGCTTAAATTTCTCAATTAACTTTAATCCTAAAAAAAATAAACAAGTGATGTTTTTTTGCGACCCTGTTGAAGGCCTTTTGAAGTGAATTATATTGATATAGCGCTTTTTTTCTTTAGTGACTCAAAGCGCTTTTACATAGTGAAACCCAATATCTCAGTTACATTTAAACCAGTGTGAGTGGCACTGGGAGCAGGTGGGTAAAGTGTCTTGCCCAAGGACACAACAGCAGTGACTAGGATGGCGGAAGCGGGGATCGAACCTGGAACCCTCGAGTTGCTGGCACGGCCACTCTACCAACCAAGCTATACTGCCCCAGTATATCTTTTATACTTTTGATAAGATAATGTCAAAAGTCTAAACTAGTCAAATAACTCATGTTATGCAAATGTATACTAATTGACATCTATGACATCATTTGATCAAAAGACTTTAAAGGGTTATAAACAAACAGACCAAAAAAAACTTTACATGTTTAGTATTTTTGTTTAGGGCTGAACTTGATCAAAGGATTTAAGCAAAGTACATAAAAAACAAAAAAATTATTAAAATGTGTTTGTGGCCATTTTTGAAGAATAAAGGACTTTATATATGTCCTGTTTGGCTTTGGGGTATTGTCGAATAACTGCCTGTGTATTGTACGCCTGTGATGGTATTGGACGTGGAATTATTTTAACTTAAGATGAAAAAAACTATTTTCGGAAAAATCCTTTGTAATGGAGTAAAACGACGAAAATATGGCAAAAAAATGCAGCAAAAATTTACTGAAAGGACAAAAAAAGTCAGCTTTTATCCCTTGAGGGTTAACTTGAAGTAGAGTGGTAAATGTGTGTTTTTCGGCGACACTTAGCTGTCACAATAAATTATTGAGTTGAATGATGCGGAGACGTTTGTTACGGGACACTTTGTATGTGTAAATAATATGCAACTATTATTACTAGGGATGTCTGATAATGGCTTTTTTGCCGATATCCGATATTCCGATATTGTCCAACTCTTAATTACCGATACCGATATCAACCGATACCGATATATACAGTCGTGGAATTAACACAATATTATGCCTAATTTGGACAACCAGGTATGGTGAAGATAAGGTCCTTTTAAAAAAAAAAAAAAAAAAAAAAATAAGATAAATAGATTAAAAACATTTTCTTGAATAAAAAAGAAAGTAAAACAATATAAAGTTACATAGAAACTAGTAATTAATGAAAATGAGTTAAATTAACTGTTAGTACTATTAGTGGACCAGCAGCATGCACAATCATGTGTGCTTACGGACTGTATCCCTTCAGACTGTATTGATATATATTGATATATAATGTAGGAACCAGAATATTAATAACAGAAAGAAACAACCCTTTTGTGTGAATGAGTGTAAATGGGGAGTGAGGTTTTTTGGGTTGGTGCACTAATTGTAAGTGTATCTTGTGTTTTTTTAATGTTGATTTAATAAAAAATAAAATAAATAAAAACGATACCGATAATTTAAAAAATGATACCGATAATTTCCGATATTACATTTTAAAGCATTTATCGGCCGATAATATCGGCAGGCCGATATTATCTCTAATTATTACCTAATGCTTGTTTATATTGACAAACATTGTAGACAGCAATATTGTTCAACTATGGACACTTATAACGTATGTCTAGCTCGTGTGCCATTGTGTGCTTAGCTGTTGTGTAGCTGCGAGTAGCCTATATGTATATAAATGTTTACCTTTTGTAAGTGACTTGACTAAAATACAAGAAAAGACCAACCTTTTGTGCTTATTTAGATGTTAACAAGTAAATGTTTGTTTTGGAGATTTAGATTCAAGTCTATGTATTCTGATAGATGTTTTTTGCTGATATCATACCAATATCCGATATCAATATCAGATCGAGACACCCCTAGCTGGGTATATAAATGGTACAACAATAAAGCAATATAGCATTCGCTCTGCTATGATGGCATTATCATTTCATAGTGGTGTGAGCCTAAATAAAGGCTAAAACAATTTCTTCTTGTCGTTAAGTTCGGACTAAAACAAACTACAAGGTTAATTCAGATTGTCGAACAATTGTGTTAAGTGTGTACAGAACGAGCAGTACCTCAAGTCAAGTTTCTTTACTTGTCTGGTCTTTGTCAAGGTGCATGTACATCTCATCCATTTCATCACAGTATGACCCCAACTGCTCTTCTTACTTTCACACTATTCTTCCCTGTTGTGTTTAGTCATGTCTTCCATGTTCTGAGCCTCAGACGACGACGGCCTCGTGTTCCTGGTGCTTTTCCTGCGGCGTTTCCTGGGCCGGTGCTCAGAGAGCCAGTTGGTGACGGCCATGGCGAGGCGCAGGAACCCGATGCTGATGCAGTGCATCTCTGAGGTAATGGGGATGTCGGAAAAGATGGCGTGATCCCGGCCGAGCAAAGCGGAGCTGCATTGGAAGTCTTTGACAATGTTGAGGATCTCCTGACGCTCTGCCTGACGCATCATGCCTCGTATGTTCAGCAGGGTGGACACGTGCTTCTGCCTGTTGAGAGGAAGGAGGTGACTGTGAATGGACGTCGGCTCAGCTGGCTGGCAACTAATGACTTTGAATCGCATGCCCGTGAGTCATCGGTTTCTGGGAAGGTGCTGGTAAATCTTTATGAGCACATTTTGTAACAAAGCTTCACAAATCTTTTCCTGTTGCGTTGCAGACGGATGCTCTATTACTTACTGTAATACCTCGTTTAAGATGAAAACGTATGCAGACCCCCTCAATCATCATAGAGCCAAAACTAGCTCCAGTTGTCTTCAACAGAGGGTCTGTGACCCCTCGGGGTCCTCAAAGTCGTCATGAAATTTTAGGTTGATTAGACTTTAAAAAAAAAAAAAAAAACATGAATAAATAATTATAACCTGCTCAGTGGCCTTGTGGTTAGAGTGTCCGCCCTGAGATCGGTAGGTCATGAGTAGGGATGATACTCGAAACCGGTTTTCTCGGTTGTTCGATAAGAAAAGAACCGAGTCCTCGGACTCGAATCCCTTTTTGAGAACCGGTACCCGTTATCGAGACCACTATAGTAAAGAAAAAGAGTTGGTTCTTTATTCGAATCCCTGGGAACGAATCCCGTCCCGACCAGAAATGCTCCGTGGGACATCACAATAAATGGCGTCACGTAGCTCAGTCATTAGGCGCAGATAGCGAAAGCAGGAACAAAATGGACGGGAAAAAGCGCTCCAAGGTGTAATAAAGTTGAGATTTGAGCAGGGTACAAACACATGACGAACACTTTTACGACCAACCGGAAACATAGCAACCAGGCTAGCAACGTACCTCCTTTACGGCAGTTGTCACAAAGTTCTTAAAGCAACCGCAGCACATACATATATGACATCTCCCTTTTTTAACTTTCGTTTTTCTTTCCTTGTAAACAAAACCAAATCACACTGTATATGTGTTGTCTGTCTAATTATAAATAATGCAGACGAGGCGTGTTGGCTGAGTTCTTGACGTTTACTTTCACAGCGTGCTCATTCTTAGATATGCAACACTTTTCGGGGCTACCGCGCATGCTCGTCACTGGGTAGTGTAGTTGTTATATTCCCTAGCTCATAACAT
>NC_084735.1:50844267-50889267 GCF_033978785.1 Entelurus aequoreus | reverse complement strand
CAAAAAACAGTACCGGTAGTAGTTTTATTTCAATTTACAGTAATATGCTGTAAAGAACAATGTACAATTTATTGTCATTTGTATTAATTTGATGTGTAGTTTGCTGTAAAGTTAAGTGTTTTTTATTTATTTTTATTTAGACAAAAACATGTCTGGAAAGTATGATAATTTACTGTAATATTTTTTGCAATATTGGATACTATTAAAGTTTAAAAAGTATGCAATTTCCAGCAGTACATGTATTTTTCTGTCAAAATATTAAAAAAGCAATTACATTTAGTTAGAAAATATTAAGTACTTTATTGACAAATATCATTTCCAGGTGTTTGCGAGCCAGATCTGGCCCCCGGGCCTTGAGTTTGACACCTGTGCTTTAGGCCCTGTGGACATGGGAATGTTAAAAAAGAAAGGCTTCCAAACAGTGTCGTTTCAACAACGAGTCATGTCCAGACGGTAAGGCATCGCTGTGTGAAAAATGATGTAGTACAATGTCTCGCCACATGTGGACACAAACAGAGCCACCTGATTCACCAAAACTACATGAGAAGCGGTACGTTGTCTCGACACAGAAATAATATTAGGAAGAAGACAAGTGTAAAAAATAGACTTCCTTCATGTGTCAAGTGACATCAATAAGGCCTATGTCATACTACAGCCACGTTAAAGACGGTGAGGAACAAATACAGGCATGCCGTTGATGATGGCCGTAGGAGTAGGGATGATGTTTGATAAGAAATTATCGATTTCGAGCCTGTTATCGAATCCTCTTATCGAACCGATTCCTTATCGATTCTCTTATCGAGTCCAGATAGGTGGTTGTATATGGAAAAAAACACACAATATTTGGTTTAACAAAAGCTCACTTTTATTATATAAGAAAACAATTTAATCTAATAAATAAATAAATATTGACTGTTACCCCCCTAAAAAAATAAAATAAAATAAATAAATATTGACTGTTGTTACCCAAAGTATATTAAGTGGGATTTTTTCAGAAAAACAAATATATACAGTAACACAAAAACAACCTGTCTCTGTGATCACTATAGGTGTATAAATAATAATATAGTGTTAAATAAAATCAGTCCCTTGGGCACAAAACCGAAAATAATACAGCTTTCCAAAAAGTGCAATTCTGCTGCTATTTGACATAACTGTTTGTTATGATGCTTTGACATTTTTGCATTTTATTTCTTTATTGAAAGAAAATTCTATGAAGAGAAAAGTTATTTGCAGATGTGGTTACAATGCTAAAAAAATGAAAAGTTAAAGCTAAAAAAAGAAATACACTTTGAGTTAACATTATTTCCTTATATGGGTAAAGATGTTATGAGCTAGGGAATATAACAACAACACTACCCAGCATGCAACGGGAGTGACGAGCATGCGCGGTAGCCCCGAAAAGTGTTGCATATCGTCACCCAGCAGCTAAGAATGAGCACGCTGTGAAAGTAAACGTCAAGAACTCAGCCAACACGCCTCGTCTGCATTATTTATAATTAGACAGACAACACATATACAGTGTGATTTGGTTTTGTTTACAAGGAAAGAAAAACGAAAGTTAAAAAAGGGAGATGTCATATATGTATGTGCTGCGGTTGCTTTAAGAACGTTGTGACAACTGCCGTAAAGGAGGTACGTTGCTAGCCTGGTTGCTATGTTTCCGGTTGGTCGTAAAAGTGTTCGTCATGTGTTTGTACCCTGCTCAAATCTCTCAGTAAAGTTATTCATTGGATTATACCTTTTGTTTTGAACTTTATTACACCTTGGAGCGCTTTTTCCCGTCCATTTTGTTCCTGCTTTCGCTATCTGCGCCTAATCACTGAGCTACGTGACGCCATTTATTGTGATGTCCCACGGAGCATTTCTGGTCGGGACGGGATTCGTTCCCAGGGATTCGAATAAAGAACCAACTCTTTTTCTTTACTATAGTGGTCTCGATAACGGGTACCGGTTCTCAAAAAGGGATTCGAGTCCGAGGACTCGGTTCTTTTCTTATCGAACAACCGAGAAAACCGGTTTCGAGTATCATCCCTACGTTGGAGTAGCCACGGACTTGACTGTGGATCTAATACTGTAGGTTTCCAAATCTGTGAGGAAATTTAGGATGGATTGGCAGTTGGCAACCATGCCACCAAGTATTGATTGGTATGATGATTATCTTTGTCCACAGAATCATGATTCAGTACAAAGATCCACGAACCTCCTAGCTCTGAGAATTGTTTCCTTTCCTTTTCAAAGACGCTATTACAACTATGACATATTTACAACTACAATCTGCAGTTCAGTGGTTCCAAGTACAGGTATGGCCATGAGCGCACAGTATTATGTTCACCTTCCTTCTCTTAACAAAAGGTTGCTGGTATTAAATATTGCATGGGCAAAACTTGGACTTACTATATTGAGCAGGGCGCAAAGCAAGCATGATTACAGTTTTTGTTTTTGGAACTCAGAGTCATTAAAAGGGCTGTTTTGTTGTTGCGGAAGCTCTGTAGGGTCAGACCCCTTGATATCCCTAATGGGAGTGGTTACATTTCAGAAGCGACCCGAACCAACTACACCTCTCAGAGGTATGTTTGGATGGGAAGCTGGCTTGGAATTTGCTTCCATTGGAGAAAGTTGAGAATTGTTTGCAGTTTTTTTTATGTCTGAGATGTTAAAGTGTAGCTTGTTAAAGTAACATTTCCTATTGGTGTACCCACCCTTGATTGTTTTGTGCACTGTCAGACAGAAGTATCGTGTATCTACAGAACTTCCCATCTGAGCTCTGAATTTTGAAATCTAACACCTACACCAAAAATAAGAATGCACATCTTTGTGAAAAGGAAAAAAAATGTTTTTATAAAAAAAAAACATTTACTTTGACATCCCTTTTAAAACGGCTGATGTCGACATATGCGGTTGTCGATATAATTGGCATAGCAATTGCTTGCACATGTAGTTGCAGAATTAGCCAGCCACATAAAGAGAATGGGTGATAATAAAAGATTTAGTTTACTGACATTGTTTTCCTCCATTTGTGCAAAATTTAAATGTCTGCATTTTGTTTGTTGCAGAAAGGCGGAAAAAAGAATGGCTGAGAAGTCCACTGCAAAAAAAGTAAGGAACTTTCATTCTATGTCGAAAGTTTGAAGGTAGGTAGCAGTTCTTTTCTTGTTGTTCATCACACCCTTCTTTGTCTGTTTTTGTTGATTGTGACTAGGGACGGGCAATATGGCCTAAAATCTATATTGTGACATATTTTGCAGCTTCCTGCGATAACAATATACTGTATATCTCGATATATTATTTGGTATATACAGGATAATAAAACCGCGTCATGACGGGTTACAAAGGCTTTTTTGTTTGGACATTTCTGGTTGTATTATTTTGTCAAAACTAATAATATACTAATTTACTGTTAATATTTGGTTGCTTAATAGTTTATTTTTGAAATGGTTCTAGCTACACTTATATACCTGATTTGGGTATTAAGCAGTTG
The DNA here is from genome assembly GCF_033978785.1 of Entelurus aequoreus. NCBI lineage: Eukaryota > Metazoa > Chordata > Actinopteri > Syngnathiformes > Syngnathidae > Entelurus > Entelurus aequoreus. Next base: position 50,885,786 of record NC_084735.1, on the reverse strand, counting down.
GTGGTTAGCATAACCTCTTATGGTATGTAGTGTAGCATGTTTAGCTATTCCTCGTTGTCTGGGGATGACACTTGCGAGAAAATTCATGTATTTGCCGCCATGGAGGCAACGATTCCTGACTTAGAAGTGGCTTTGCACTGTGAAGAGACATTAAAGGCTAGCAACAATACTACATTGCGTTGAGGACACGGCCTTTGCTTGCGTGTCGCTTTCAAATTTGCCGGGCTTGGCTATAATGTGTCATCAATATGCATTAATCAGGATAAGACAATAATATTAAAAGCTCTGTTGTCAGCCAAATGTATATATTTTTTTAATCGTACATCTCCTATATCGTCCAACCCTAATTGTAACACAACCAAAAATATGCTTTTGTAAACGCACACTTGTGATAATGACTGAGTTAACAAAAACTCCAACAATTTTTTTTGTTTGAAGCATACTTTGTATTGAACAGAAAGTGTGAGGTGTTTTAATGCGGTATAACTAGACAGTGGTTGAGTTGCTGTTGTTGATTTCACATGGCTGTGCGATAAAAGTAACCATACAACAACACATGTAGTGTGTTGTTGTATTTTTTCCGAATGCACATACAGTACATTCGGAAAGTATTCAGAGCGCCTCAATTTTTCCACATTTTGTTATGTTACAGCTTTATTCCAAAATGGACTAAATCCATTTTGTCCTCAACATTCTACACACAGTACTCTATAATGACAGTGTGAGTTTTTAATTTAATAAAAACTGAAAATATCACATGTATTCACAGCTTTTGTTAAATACTTTGTTGATGGCACCAATTACAGCATCAAGTCTTTTTGAATACAATGCTACGAGCTTGACACACCTATCTTTAGGCAGTTTCACCCATTCCTCTTTGCAGCACCTCTCAAGATCCATCAGGTAGGATGGGAAGCATTGTCTTTTTATCCAGGATGTCTATGTACATTGCTGCATTCATCTTAGTCTATTCAGGGTGGTGACCAAGACCCCAATGGCATTCCTCTGTGGACAACCATCTCTGCAGCAATCCACCAATCAGACCTGTAAGGTGGAGTGGCCGGACGGACTCGATTTCTTGGTAAAAACTTTACCAAAATGAACTTGAAAAACTCTCAGACCATGACAAACAAAATTCTGTGGTCTGATGAGACAAAGATTGAACTCTTTGGCGTGAATGCCAGGTGTGATGTTTGGAGGAAACCAGGCACCACTCATCACCAGGCCAATACCATCCCGACACTGGATTATGGTGGTGGCAGCATCATGCTGTGGGGATGTTTTAAGTTCCTGTGACACAAGTCAGGATGGAGAGAAAGATGAATGCAGCAATGTACAGAGACATCCTGGATGAAAACCAACGCTTCTTACAGAGCTTGAGAGGTGCTGCAAAGAGGAATTGGTAAAGAGGAATGGTTGAAACTGCCAAAAGATAGGTGTGCGAAGCTTGTGGCATTCTGTTCAAAAAGACTTGAGGATGTAATTGCTGCCAGGGATGCATCAACAAAATATTGAGCAAAGGCTGTGAATACTTCTATACATGTTATTTTTAAGGGTTTTTTTTAATTCATCAATTTGCAAAAAAAAAACTAAATAAAAACTTTCCAAATTGTCATTATTGGGGATTGTCTGTAGAATTTTGAGGACACAAATTAATTTATTACCTTTAGGAATAAGACTGTAACATAACAAAATGTGGAAAAGGTGAAGCACTGTGAATACTTTTTGGATGCACTGTATATAAGCAGATATATCAGTCATAGAAATTAGGTATTGAATTTTATGTTGATAAAAGCCATTGGCCATGTCAACATTGACTTCAGCAGGTACTTTTTATTAGGGATAATATTGGATATCGGTCCAAAAACAAGTATAAGATAGGCTTGCATCTAAAGGCTCTGATATAAGCTCTGATATAAGCAGTCCTGCACTGTGTTTACTTGTGCAATGTTGGACAGCCAGTTAAAATCTAAATGTCCTCCAATAAGCACACAAGATTGGTCTTTTCTTGTATTTTAGTCAAGTCATTTACAGAAGTAAACATGGTAGACTATAGGCTACTCGGAGCGAGCAGCTACACAACAGCGAAGCACACAATAGCACACAAGCTAGACATTGAACACCTAATTGAACAATATTGTCAATTTGAAAAATATTTGTATAAAATAATTATAGTTGCATATTACTTATTATATATGAGCCAAATACACATTCAACTTACTGTGTCAAAAGCATAACCTAATAAATTATTGTGGCCACTAAGCGGCGCCAAAAAAGCTAATTGCTTTTGCTAATGGGGCGGTATAGCTCGCTTGGTAGAGTGGCCGTGCCAGCAACTTGAGGGTTGCAGGTTCGATCCCCGCGTCCGCCATCCTAGTCACTGCCGTTTTGTCCTTGGGCAAGACACTTTACCCACCTGCTCCCAGTGCCACCCACACTGGTTTAAATGTAACTTAGATATTGGGTTTCACAATGTAAAGCGCTTTGAGTCACTTGAGAAAAAGCACTATATAAATGTAATTCATTTCACTTCACTAATTACCACTCCACCTCAACTTAAAGACAGCATAGGTTCAGATGGTTAATAATAAATAGGTTACTGTTTCTCATACCTTGTTCTCTGTTTAAGGAATCTTACTTGATCAAGACTTTTATAACATTCCACACTACAAAATAATAAAAGCATGTCGATTTGTGCTGATATTGTATCAGATCAATATATGTATGGAGGAATATTCAAGGCTCCAACATCAATATTGTAATAAATGTGAAAAAATTGTATCGGGACACCACTACTTTTTAGTAGTAAATAAACATGGTGCACCATGACTCTGTAAATTGGTCGACTTAGACAAGTTGTCAACATTAACATGGTTGGTTCCACTGTAGGCAATTTTTTGTTCTGCTTTCATTTAAATGCATGCTGGGGTAATATGTTCCGTGATACAACAGTTTTCAGTCAGTAATCCATCCCAAAAGGTCAGCCGAAAACTGACTTTTACAAAAAAAGTACCTAAGAAATAATGTAAATCCAATTAATCCATTCCAGACACCCAAAATCTTTAAAACAAAACACATTTTAATTCTAGTTTTACATGCAAAAGTAATTTAGTTTAATAAATTATGAACGAATTGGATAAATGATCATTTTACATCACTTCACTGAAGACTCTTGTTAGCGAAGATGGCAATGGTACTTTACTTCAAGTTCTTTCTTGACTCCAATAGTGTTTCTCAAATTATTTACCAAAGTACTGGCACTCACAACTTTATTTGGCCCCATGGTGGCCTATTTTGCAGTTGTACTCACTAAAAAAAATGTAAAAAAAGCATGGACACTGAATCACCAGCGCATGGTTTTCTTTATATGGGCTTTTACGTTTGTTACACGCAACATTTGGTTGTACAGTACAATAACCGGGACGGTATATAACTAAACGTTTAACAATGAACGTTTAAAATCGAGGCTCGTTTTATTTGTTTTTATCAAGGATTGTTTTGATTTACTTTCAGATTATACCGTTATCATCCTAATGTATTTGTTGATCAAAGCAGTACGTTAATACTAACAGTAGGAGGAGTGTATGTACATATTAAAGTGTATTAAAACAGAAAGGCACCCAGACGCCGGAAGGACTACTCGGTGGACTCTGCTAAAATACCAAGAGGGTACACAGCATTGTGAAAGCTTCCACACCTTCTTGGTTCCAAGTGTGGCACCAGTCTGTCTCCTGCAGGGTAGCAGGAATTGGAAGTACTCGGCAGCAGCTTCCTGTCTGCTCTTTAGAGAGTTATGCGTCACAAGCGGTCGTAAGGTTGCCAGCTGTCATCTCAGTCTTAATCTGTGCACAAACAGCTCCAGCGCTTTGGACTGGCCCCGCGAGGCCTCTGAGACTCATCCACTCTCAAAACAATCCCGTGCTTCTCTCCAAAAATAGCAACATTAATGTAGATATATGTCCATGTTCCTTTCCTTGTTTTGATCCATTGTGACAAAAAAAACACATTCATACTCATGCATTTCCCTGTATGGCCAGCTGCCAAAGACAACAGGGTGAATGTGTGGCGGTAAGCATGAATAACATAGGACCATTGGGGTTACAGAGCAGAGGATTTATGTTTTCATAGACTTTTCCTGTCAGAAATAACTTAACACACTTATTAAATTCCCTTACCGTATATCTGGAAACTCTTTCACCAGGACAGCCACCTCCATCTGGATAGAGGGCGTGTCTTCAAGGAGAATGATGTCAGCCATGTGGCAGATGAGACTGTCCAACCAGGATGCGTTTGATTCCTGTAACAGACAGAACATAAAGCAATTGGCATGCTACTATCTAGCTCTATGGATGAATCCGTCAGCTTTAGGAATGGGTACCTTTCAAATTTGAACCGATACGGTACCTCGGAATCGATATGATAACAGTACCAATTTTCGCTACTTTTGTGTGTCTTCATCTGATATGGAATGTTAATGTGTTAATAATAAAATCCACTTTTAAATGTAAAATTTAACACAGAACTGATCATGACAAATGTGCTGTCCAGCTGTTGTATCTTGTTTTCTTACACTTCGGAGTCTCAATTGCAAGCATGCATTCATTTCAGTTTGTCTAAGGTGTGTTGAATTTGTAAGTCTTTTTTTGTTGTTGAGTCCTACAACGTGTTTATACTATAAGTATTGTAATTATTACCCATAATCTATTGTAACGTGTACCTGAGTTGCAGTTTTGATTACTAAATTTGGAGGTGCCATGTAAAATCGCTAATGCTAAATAGTAGCCTTTAAATGGCATATCCAATGTTTTTTTAGCATAGAGCCAACACATTTAGAAAAGTGTAGCCTTACTTTTAAGGGCTTTTGACCAGGGCTGTCCCGATCTGACATTGATATTTGATTAAAAAAAAAACATAACTGTTTATATTGGCCTGCATCTAAAACTTCAAATAGAAGAACCCAGATACAAGCAGTTAGTTCGGTTCCTGCTAGTGTTTCTTTCTACTAGCTTAGCAGACCGACACCAGGTTGTCTGTTATAGTCCATTTGAGAGCCTTTTTAAGAGTCTTCACTTCGAAACACTGCAAAACTGAACACACAGAAATAAAGTCAATGTAACTTACATGAGAAACAAAATAACATAAAATAAATGCATTAAAACAAATGGGCTAACTTACATTGGATATGCCAGATAGATGCTACCAATTCACATTAGCAAATTTACATGGCGATTTTAACACCTCCATATTTGGCAATCAAAACTAACTAAGATGAATGTTGAAATCAAACAGCTGGTGGAATAGAATACAATACAATACAATACAATAACTTTATTGTCATTGTCTTACAAACAACAACATTACTGGTGCAACTCAACAAGGTGCTTAAAATGTAAAACATAAGACCAGGACATAAAAACACAATGGAAAATAAAAGTAGCAGCATAAGTCTATCCAGGACGAGCTGCAGTGTGCTTAAACAAGCACCAAGTAGAATCTGTTAGCAGATAATACTGTATCCTCTCTTTCTCTTTCAGACTTATCAGGTCTTGACATCGAGGAAACGGCATTCTTCACGCATTCTTCACTCACGCTTTAAGTGAGGGATGAGGCAAAAACCAGACCGACTGTATGTGATCTTATTGATCTGTAGTGCCTGCCAGAGGGTAACATTTGGAACCAGTGGGTTCCCGGGTCAGAGGAGTCTTTAGCGATATTCTGAGCTCTGCTGAGGTGGATAGCTCTCTTTAGAGAGTAAGGACTGGACTGGACACAGGACTGAAGTACTTTGCCTGGTACTCCACAGGATCCAGAGGCCTTCCTCAAATTTACTGACCTCGGGACACGCCTAACGTTGTGTTCCTGCAGTTTGAGAGACATAAACATCAGTTTTGGCAATGCCTTATCCCCTGACCTAAAGGTGGAGTTATGTGCTCTGAGGAGATAATGGGCCTCTCTTGTCAAGTTGCCATCCATTCTGAATCAGAATCAGAATAGTTTTTATTGCCGTTGTTTGAGAATGGGTTCACAAACTAGGAATTTTACTTCGTGCAATCGTGCATCATAATACACATATAACACAGAATAGAATAATATGAGCTGTAACTGAGCTATCAGATCTTGTTATTGTTCATGTGTCTGATGGCCGAGGGGAAAAAACTGTTCAGGTGGCAGGAGGTGTGGGTCTGGATGGACTGTAGTCTCCTGCCTGATGGGAGAGGGGAGAATAGTTTGTGTCGAGGGTAAGAAGAGTCAGCAGTGATCCAACCCACACGCCTCCTGGTCCTAGAGGAGAACAGGTCCTGGAGTGATGGGAGTTTGCAGCTAAGGCTGCAGCTAACGATTATTTTTCTATCGATTTATCTATGGATTATTTTTTTCGATTAATCGGTTAATCTATAGATTATTTTTTTCGATTAATCTATAGATTATTTTTCCTTTTACCGATTATTTTTTTATTCAAAATGAAGATGAAAAAATAAATGTAGGCCCGTTTTTTCAAAAGGCATGGCTTTTATTTACAAAAAAAAAGAAGTATGGCCACTCAGTCAACATTGACAACAACATGACTAAATATTCTGTAACAATGTAAACATTTAAAACTTTTAACATTTAACAAAATTAAAAGTAGCTTATTTGCTTTTTAATGTGCAAATATAAAAGTCAACATCCAGTGCAAATCTTAATATTCTGCAATAGTATAAGCATTTCAAAAGTAAAAGTATTGCTTATTTTGCTTTAAAATGTGCCAAAATAAAGATCCATCCATCCATTTTGTACCGCTTGTCCCTTTTGGGGTCGCGGGGGGTGCTGGAGCCTATCAAAAGTGCAAAACGAAATATTCTGTAACAACAGTGTAAACATTTCAACAAAAGTGAAAGTATTGCTTATTTGCTAAAATGTGCAAAAATAAAGATAAACATCCAATACAAAAAAGTGCCAATCTAAATATTCTGGAGCACTGTAAACATTAAGTATTGCTTTTAAAATGTGCAAAATAAACATCCAGTCCAACACAGTACACAATAACCAATTCTACTCATTCCAGTGAGTGTCTAACAGTTGTAATGAAGAAAGGTTAGCATGTCTACATGCTCTGCTTCTTTTCTTGTTTACAATAATCCCAGCAGCTGAAAATAGGCGCTCAGAAGGGGTCGATGTGGCTGGAACTGAGAGGTAATTAGCCTTCACCTCAAGCCAGGACTGCGAGTGAGCTGAGCTGCAGTTTATATTTCTAGAAGGTCAACGGGCTCATAGTGATGTTACTAGTAGTTGACTGGGAGGTGTTTATTATCATTTGGGGAGAGTCCGCTGCCTGATGCTCACCTGCTAAACACCTATCTGCTCCACGCTGAAGCGCTGACTACATGCGCTCTGAATACACACTGCTGATTGGCTGATAATGCTTTGTGTGTACCAATCAGATGGTTGTGTGGGTGGGACAATGCTGTGTGTGTACCAATCAGATGGTTGTGTGGGTGGGACAATGCTGCGTGCTGAGACAGAGGCAGAGGAGCGAAGCAGCTTGTTAAGACTTTAGCAGCTAAAGTTAGCTTTAGCTTAGAAACTCATTCGGTACACCCCCGTACCGAACCGAAAGCCCCGTACCGAAACGGTTCAATACAAAACACGTACCATTACACCCCTAGCAGATACAAATGACACATTCATGTTTTTGTGTAATGATGACAACGTATACTCGCGCGGACGATTGACTAGTTGATGGTTTTCTTTTCAACTGTTCGTGCATAGCCGTTGTGCTGCTATGATAGGCCATTTCCGCTTGACACAGTGTGCATAAAACAACATTATTAGGCCGTTTATTGAAATACTCCCACACTTTTGACCACTTTTGGCATGCTTTTCCCCCTCGCTCGCACCGCTCGCATCGTCTGCTTTGATCGTCTGCTTTGCGCTTCGCCATGACGGTAGTGTGACGTAAATATGCGACGCGTCGACGCACAAAAACGGTGTCGACGTATTTACGTAACCGATGACGTCGACTACGTCGACGAGTCGTTTCAGCCTTATTTGCAGCCAATAACCTTCTCATTAGCACGTATGATGTGCCGCAGTCTGTGGCGCCGGGGAACCACACGGTGATGGAGGAGGGGAGGATGGACTCGATGATGGTTGAGTAGAACTGCACCAGCATCTCGGTCGGCACCTTACGTTTCTTCAGCTGCCGCAGGAAGTACATCCTCTGCTGGGCCTTCTTGATGAGGGAGCTGATGGTCGGCTCCCTCTTGAGGTCCTGGGTGATGGTGGTGCCCAAGAAACGGATGGAGTCCACAATGGAGACGGGGGTGGGAGAGTCAATCAGGGTGAGGGGGGATGGTGGGGCTGTGACTTTCCCGGAGTCCAAGATCATCTCCACTGTTTTCTGGGCGTTCAGCTCCATGTTGTTGAGGCTGCACCAGGACGCCAGCCTGTCCACCTCTCTCCTGTAGGTGGACTCGTCGCCATCCAAGATGAGCCCGATGAGGGTAGTGTCGTCCGCAAACTTGAGCAGCTTTACAGACTGGTGACTGGAGGTGCAGGGGGGGAGCTGAAGGCCGTTCGTGACGACAGTAATGTGTGTTGAGGCCCTGAGCGAGAGTCCGATCATTCAGGGCCTGGGGGGTTTTGGGCTTATAGTTCGTAAGGGCCCTTAGTCCTCTCCACATGGCTGCAGAGTCATTGGAGCTGAACTGTTCCTGGTTTGGAAACGTCCTGATCCGCTTGTAACAGTGTTAACACAGAACTTAATTTATGCCAGGACAGTCTCTGTGGGGTCTTCCGGGGCCCCCTGGTCAAACAAGTCCCAGTATTGTGGGGTATGTAAACAGCAGTGATAATAACAATGCTCAGTTCTGGAGACAAATAGAAGGATCTGCATTATATAGAGACAGCTTCCAGGTCAGGAGAACAGTGTCGGGCAATAATTCTGCTGTCAGCTGCTGTTTGGGTAGACACCGAGACCACCTCTTTTACTCTTACCGGACTCGATGCTCCTATCCTGCTGGTAGCTAGCGCAGCCTACTAGCGTTGGGTATGAGGTAGTGCAGCCAGCTTTCAATTACAATCGTCACACAACATGATCAGGCGGCGTGTTAGAAGCAACCAGGGGCTCCAGTTCATTCATCTTGTTGAAAATAGATCTGCCGTTTGTCAGGATGATGCTAGGTAGCAGCGGATTGTGTGGTTTCCGCTTCAGCCTAGCCAGTGTGCCTGACCAATAGCCCTGTTTCTGCCTTAGCTCCCGCCGAGGTCTACGTCTCCGGGCTGCCATGCATATCCACTCTGACTTCACTGCTCTAGCAGTGATGTATGGGGTGTTGTTTTCCTCTGAAAGTTGCTAGTGATCGTGAAACTACAACGCAGTCCAATGAAGATCAACTCTCTGCTTCTGGCTTGCTCTGCTTGATACGAGCAGAAATAGGACGTAGACAAAAACTTGGAAAACGGGAAACTAAGGGACCAAACATTTAAGTCCCATCTAAAAAAATAATTTATACACCCTACCCCTTAAATAGACCCATGTGTTAGACAAGTTGATCTGCCCTCTCTCTTTGCTGCTCTGTCCCACTCTCCTATGTGGAGAAGATTTTAGGTGGCCACGGATCAGTTTCCACGGAGGACGCGCTAGCTGTACCAAGTCTGGACCACTCCTCCGTGCATCAGTTGGTGACTACTCTGCGCTGCTGACTTGTCTACATGCAAGAGTGTCCCCTGATGGCCTCACTATGGTCTGGACTCTCACATTATTAACCATATCCACTTGGCATCCGTTGCACCGGTCACCAGAAGGGGGTCCCCACATCTGCAGTCCCTTCCAAGGTTTCACATTGTTCCCATTGGGTTGAGTTCTTTCTTGGTTCTGATGTGGGATCAGATTCGAGGATGTTGTTGTGGTTTGAGACATTTGTGATTAAGGGCTATATAAATAAAAATTGATTTATCGATTGATTAAAAGAGCTAAGAGTCACAGCACTCGTTCGTGACGCCATCATTCCTAGAAGACGTGTGATGTGAAGTAATGATACTTACATCGTAAACACTTTGTAGGACTCAGCTAAATACAAGACTGCCACATTTAACTTAATGGCAATAGACAACGGCAACCCATCTAGGACAGGCTGAAAGGAATGCATACATAGCTAAGACAAGATAATAATGTAAGAAAACAATATACATATAACAACTGGATAGTAAACAGTTCATTTCAGAGTCTACTCAAGCACTGTTTTCCAGCTGTGTAAGGATTCAGCATAAGGAGCCCACACAATCACAAAAACTTATTACTGGCTCAATTTTTAATTCAGGGACAGTGCATATTAATTAATATATATGTAAATTTAAAAATGTCATAGCCATGTGTCAATTTACATATGTTGTCCCATACACAGGGTGATGTAATACAAAGAACATAGAAAAACAGAGACCAGGCACTTGCTAAAGGATCATCAGGAATGCTAATCAACATCGTCAACACATTTTATTGACTCATTGAAAAAACGGCTTTTGTTTTTCCTTCAAGGTCAATGGAATTATTTGCCTTATCATTTTCTAAAAATAACAATATTTTTGTAACGGTCTCTAAAAAGCTGTCCTCCACCCCTCGTACCCATTTTTCACAGTTGCTGCAGTCCACCCTTCAGCGTAAAAGGCCATCAAGGCCATCCTAGACTCACTTCAAAGTTAGCCAGCTGACAGGAACAGGAAGATCCCTCCGAACACAGCAGCTTCCTGTTGTCAGCCGAGGTGACGGACGCTTGTTTGAACTCGTGCATAGAAAGGGGGCAAATGCCATGCTGTCCGGCATAGTTGCTTTACGGCCTACCCCTACATCCCCCACCTCCGGTTAGCGCAAACATGTGCCAAATCCATCCATCTCCATCTCACTGACGGCAGCCATTTTTCAAAGCTCACTCCTGTATCAACACTGTCTGGCTAATTCCTGACCTAGGAAGTTGGAGGGCTCCATTCCCAGTCACCAGGCTTGGCATTCAGCCTGGCAGTATGTGCACTATGTACGTTCCAAAACATGTGCTAACTACAAATGCATGTTTGGAGATGACCATTTAGGAGGGAGTTGATTATTTTGTGTACGAATGTACCTGCGTTGTGCTACCGAAACCCGGTTACATAACAGCACTGGCGTCAACATAAACGGTAGTAACCAGTTGTAGTTATCGATGCCTCAAGTAGTTATCAGGTGGCTGAATGGTGGCAGGAGCCTACACGATCTACAAGTAACTGTCAATTCAGAGCTTGTGATAGTGGATTCCTGGTTCAAATGCAATAAACTCTCACTTAATGTTAATAAAACAAATGTTATTTTATTTCGTTCTAATAAAAACCGGACAAATACTGAGCACTGCCATATCAACATAAATGGGCAGGAAATACAGAGAGTGAACTCCACAAAATTCCTGGGGGTCATCATTGACGAATACCTCAATTTCAAATGTCACATTAGCCATCTGTTAAACAAATTATCCAAATATTTTGGCTTGTTCTTTCACCTTCGTCATTTACTTCCTCTTTATGCTCTACTTACTCTATATAAAACTCTCTTTGAACCACATCTAAACTACTGTAATGTCATCTGGTGTAACACCTTCCCTACCTACCTTCACAATTTAGAATCCATGCAAAAGAAAATCAGACGGGCCCTGTCATGGTCCAAGTTTAATGCCCCCACTCGACATCTATTCCATAATTATAATCTCTTAAGACTGACAGAGTTCAATATTTATCACAATAGTTGTCTAACCTATCAAGTCATCCACAGGCTGAATCTTAGGATCTGTGGCTTGGTTCCTATCTATCATCCCCAGCATGCCCACAACACTCGTAACTTAAATCTGATACCAGGTAAACATCGTCTACTGGCTTGTACTGCTCGAAGTGTTGTATGCAGGGGACCAAAGATTTGCAACCGGCTTGATGAGAGCCTCAAGATGCTGTATTCATTCTCCAACTTCAAAAAGAAACTGAAAACTTCCCTATTGACCATGTTTTTTTTGTGCTTGCCACCATGCTTCATCATTCCATGTATATACTGTCCTCTGGACCCCCTGCCAAAAGTTTCTTCTAGCTTATTTGGGGGACCCTTTCACTTACCAACATCCTTAAATGATATTCACTACTATTGTAATTGTTCTATGGTATTGTGAATAAACTTGAATTGAATGCAGACTCAACCATCTGCAAAAAGTGCATGGCGGTAATATTGTGGAAGACATGTCTTGTCTTGTTAGTAATGTAGCATCTCGACAGAAGCACACAAAGTCTGACGCTCTTTTTAAACTTTATTGCTGACCTTAACATGCCAATAGCGCCCTCATAGCGGCGCAAGCGCTGCAGCACTAGCCAATAGACAACAAAGTTCTTTCACATTCTGCACCAATGACAGTTACGGAGAGTGAGCTGCGTTCACAAACCCGCGGAATTATGAGCACCAATATTACAACCCAAGCAAGTCGTTTTTTTGCACGTTCTTTATGTTGCATATTGCTGCTAAAATTATGACCATTTTTTTGTATTTCTTAGTATACAAAAAAAAAATATTTTTAGTTATAAATTAGATATGTTAGATTCGAATGCCACATGAACATAAAAAAAACCATAGTTTTTTTTACAAATATTTGCATGTTTTCCATTTTTTAAGTATCGATTGAGGCACTCCATGATCGCATGCTGTTTTGGACTGTTTTTAGGCTATTTTTTGTATTCTTTCTGTTTATTTGATTACGCAACAGTCATCGTTCATCATTACACAACAGATACGCTGTTGCACTCATGCATGTGTGTCAAAAAGTCAAATCCTGCCAGAGGAATGGAAGTGTAAAGAACTAGATAGCCAAACACGCTGGACTTTAGATGTCTAGTGGGCCCAAATACAATTCAAATGGCCCTACGAGTATAATTTTCCCCCATGTGAGGTTGTACATTGTTAGATGTTGAGTTTTATGGCTTCAAGTATGACAGATCAGGGAATATTGTACTTTTGGTACAATTATTTTGGATGAGAGAGGAGAAGTCCACATATATTGTATTACAAATTGGATAAAAATATTATTGGTATCACATAATATCAAACTGTACCAATTTTTGATGTTGCTAGTTCAAGAATTTGACAGGCAAACAGACATATTAATAGCGGACTGTGTTGAGGTGTTACAATTTCCAATACCCTGTTAGAAGGCATTCAAAATGTGCCAACTCAATTCTAATTTACTTTGGATATGCCATATACATGCTACTATTGCATTAGCAATTTTACATGGCAATTTCAACACCTCAAAATTTTAAATGCACTTTACAATCAAACAGCTAGTGTGTAATAAGTACAATATTTACAGTACAAACACTTTGAAGGCTCAACAAAAGACAAAACTGGCACATTCAACTGAATGGCAAAGACTACTTCCCGACTACAGCAACACACCTAAGATAAACTGAAATGAATGTATACTTTACTCAGAAGCTTTAGAAAACAAAATATAACAACTGGATTGCACAGTTATTGTTATCAGCTCAGTGTTAAAGATTAGATAAAAATATGAGATTTTATTATGACACAAATGACCATTTATTATAAATGCACCAAAAATGTATACTGTTGAGTACCAATACCAATTCAGGGTACATTACTGCCACCTGCAGCTAAAATTAAATTTTTCAATAACAACATCAAAACTAAAGAATGGGATAAGAGTTTTGGCTTGATGTCAAGTACTGTGATAAGTACCCAGTTATTCAAATAATTGAGACTTTTGGTGATGAAACCAAAAAAATCACTGTTATTTACAAAATATAGTTAAAACGCACAGATTTGTTCTATGAATAATGACATTGCATTTTGGGAGTTTCAGGTCAGGCCTGCTGACGAAATAGGTTCTGTTAAATAAACCCCTAAAAAGATGGTTACCCCTCAAAAAAAGGCACTACGTGTATCGTGGTTTACTAAAATAAAATATGGTAGAGCTACGCACAAAACTACAGGATTAACTATGGAAGACATGACGTGGCACAAGACGTTGACGGAGCATTTACAGTGTTGAATAAAGGGAGAAAAGGACGACCGAGACAAGCCAAAATGTCCACATATAAGGTTAGTTATTTGCTCTCTCTTGTAATAGGGAAGCGCCGATCGTTTGGCAACCCAACAGTATCGGCCGAATTTCATGAAAAAGTATGTGATCAGCCATTGCTGATTAATGCCTTCAAAAGCCAAATTACAAAAGCCAAACACGTTGACAACAGATAGTGGAGGGCGGATTGATTAATAAATTGGTGATGTCGATACCAAGGGTAGTATCAGTATATGATCGATATTAGAGTGATAAGATAAATATTTTTATTTTCACAAAATAATTTTTTTGTCGTTTTGGTTAATGTTTCCAAACTCAAGGGATATATTCTTGGACAAAGGAAGACTTTGAGGGCAACATCAAAGGGTTTAAATGAGTAGTAGATAGTAGTTTTTGCTTATTGTGTGTTGTTGACTTTGTTTTGCTCAAACAATTGGATGTAATAAAAGAGAACAGGGAACTACTTTGAATATCGTGTTGATCTTGTTACACTGTCAATAGCACTCATCATAAGTAAATAAAACAATTTACAGTAAATACATGTGATCAATATTGGTATGAGCCAAAATCACTCATGGGTGATCAGAATCGGAATCGGCAGCATATAAAATCCTGATTCAAGCATCTTTATATTGTAATGAATATGTTAAATTCTAAAAATAAACAAATCTGATACAGTAATAATAGTAGGCAACATGTATTCCGGCTTCCTCCCACCTCCAAAGACATGCACCTGGGGATAGGTTGATTGGCAACACTAAAATGGCCCTAGTGTGTGAATGTGAGTGTGAATGTTGTCTGTCTATCTGTGTTGGCCCTGCGATGAGGTGGCGACTTGTCCGGGGTGTACCCCGCCTTCTGCCCGAATGCAACTGAGATAGGCTCCAGCACCCCCCGCGACCCCGAACGGGACAAGCGGTAGAAAATGGATGGATGGATGGATGACCATGTACCCTTTTTTATGTTAAAAGAACAAACAGACTCACCAAATCCTTAAAGAGTCCTTTAAGCTGCTTGGCTTCGTCTTGTAAGCGGAAAGCCATCCTCTTCCTCATCTTGGAAGATGTGCATATGAGCCGTCCCCGCATGATGGCTCGGACATATTCCACCAGGACCCGTCGGTGCACCTCACCCACTAACGTCTGTGTCATTCAGCAAATCCATTTAGAATTTGGCGTCCCTGGACCTCTAGGTCCTAAAGACCCTACAAGACACACCTGATACGGTGGAGGATCCATCCTTCGGAACTTTTTGAAGTGTTGTTTGATGCTGGCTTCAATGGCCTCGAACGTGTCCGTGTAGTTCAGCCATTTTCTCTTGACCATTTTGTCAAAAAACGGCTGAAAAAGACAATGCAGGGTTGGGGTTACAAGTAAGTAGTAAGCGACTGAGATACATTGAGTATTACTTTGCTTTTCATACGGCCCAATGTTGGTATCAACAGTCAAACACAGCTCGTAACAAACAAATCTGTTTATTCCACGCTTTTGAGTGCCCAAACAACGAATCCCAAGCATTTGCTTTTTTTGTTGAGTAAAACTACAAAATAATCCGCTTTGAGGCCCTAGAAAGTTACGTTTGCCAGCACTTTGATAAAGAAGGTGAGAAACACCATAACTCGTAACGAAGTTCGAAAGAGCCCTTGCTCTCCCCTCCTTCCGCCCATTGCCCCATTGTTATGTATCATCTTGGTTATTGTACTGCCAATCGTTTTACCTACAAACTACTCAGTTTTTACCACCTACCAGAATTGAGTGCCCAACAAAAAAATTCCACAAGCGGGTGACTTTTATTATGGCATGCGCCTGGAAAATAATCCACAATTGGGCCAAAAAAATTTACGAGTGCCAGCATTTTGATGAAGAAGGTGAATTTTGATTCACAAAGATAACTTGTAGCACGAAAGTCTTTAATCGTAATTATTTTGTATTCTGCATTGCATTCGGCAAGTAAAATTGTAATTATTCTCAAAAAAAATGTGTTTCGTGTTTATATTTTCGACTGGCTGCAATGGATTAATTGGATTTATATTATTTCTGATGGAAACCATTGCTTTGGTTTAAGTTTTGTCTGACCTTTTGGAATGGATTACTAGCAAAAACAAAGGGTACTAATGTACATTACATCATTTTGACACTGTGAAGATTTGAAAGCATGCTAAATAAACAGTATTCAATCATTGACTAGGAACTGTAAAGAAAAGTTCAAATAAAGCATTCAAGGATCAAAAATAGTCACTATGATAAAAATGGATGGCCTTTATTTAACACTTTGTAACAAAATCATATATTCAGGGAAGGGTTGTACGGTATACCGGTACTGGTATAGTATCGCGGTACTAATGAATCGAAAACGGTAACATACTCTGTTTGAAAAGTATCGGTTCCCGGGCATGACAGCGCGGCGTCACATTGTGACATTGCTGGTTTTACGAGCAGAGGAACATGTTCGACAGCGCACAATCACAGAGTACTTACAAGCAGACACAGTGTGTAGACAGATAAGGGAGAACGGACGCATTTTGGTCTAAAAACTAAAGATAGAGGGGAAGTTATAAAACTGAAACGCCCCCAGGAAGAGATGCTTTAAGACATGGCTAGCTAGCTAGCGGCTAAAGGCCAGCTCCAGTCTGCAGTGTTTTAGCTACTTCAAAATCACTAATCCTCGCCTCCATGGCGACGAATAAAGTAAGTTTCGTATAAGTATCATCCCTGCAGGACGAGGACTAGCTAAACATGCTTCACTACACACCGTAGGAGGATACAATAGCTAACCGCTAACAGAAAGCCAGCACTCTGAATGTAAACAAACGCCATGGGTGGATCTACACCTGACATCCACTGTAATGATACCAAGTACAATAGCGTATTGAGTCATTACTATTATGATTACATTGATATTTTTTATTGTCACAAAATCTTTTTTCCTTTTTTAAAATGCATATTATGTTTATAAACTCAGGAAATTTGTCCCTGGACACATGAGGACTTTGAATATGACCAAAGTCTGATCCTGTAACTACTTGGTATCAGATTGAAACCCAAATTTGTGGTATCATCCAAAACTAATGTAAAGTATCCAAACAACAGAAGAATAAGTGATTATTACATTTTAACAGAAGTGTAGATAAAACATGTTAAAAAATAAAATAACCAGATATTAACAGTAAATGAACAAGTAGATTAACAATCCATTTTTACAGCTTGTCCCTCATAATTTTAACAAAATAGAATGAGAAATGACACAATATGTCACTGCATATGTCAGCAGACAAATTAGGAGCCTTTGTTTGCTTACTTACTACTAAAAGACAAGTTGTCTAGTATGTTCACTATTTCATTTAAGGACTAAATTGCAATAAGAAACATATGTTTAATGTACCCTAAGAATTTTTTTGTTAAAATAAAGCCCTTTTTTTTTGGTCGCCCTTATTTAGAAAAGTACCGAAAAGTATCGAAAAGTATCAAAATACATTTTGGTAACGGTACTAAAATGTTGGTATCGGGACAACACTAATTAGGGGTAATAAAGATCATCAGCCTGGCCAAATTAAGGTTATTAAGTGTATTATTTAGTCCATGACCGCGTAATAATAATAATAATAATAACTCCCGCGACCCCGAGAGAAACAAGCGGTAGAAAATGGATGGATGGATGGAATAAGGAATTGTATTTATAATGTACTTAAAATTCTATGGTGGATGACCTGCTCATGATGTCCTCACCCTAATGTGCTCAAACAGCCTGTCTGCCAGAACCCTCACAGACTGGTTAATGATCCTGTCCAGAGAAGAGTTGGCTCCCTTTGCAGAGTCCTCGCTAGCCTGTTGATCACACTGCCTGCAGCGCTCCACAAAGGTTCTACGGGGCACAAAGGTGGCATTAAAATACAGATCTTAGTTCAAATGAGAGATGGAAGCAGACGTGTTTCACCTGAGAGGGGGGCAACAGTTGACCAGAGCTATTGTCCTGGAAACATATCCATCACCTCGATCACCGAACTCCGCCTGTGTCTCGTGAAACATCTCCACTTTTCTCTGGAATCTGTACACAAGGTTTTTAATAAGATCCAGCAGATGGCACTGTACTGGTAAAAGCATGTTAGGACCCGCATAAGGACCCGATTGGAATTGCTTTATTTTCCCATTGTTATTTTTTGTATTATTTCGTTAACAAAATCACTTTTTGAGAAGCTACAACATGCACAAAAACACACCAAGTTATTTCACACGTGCAGTCGACCATTTTAGTTTTAGCGTTCCATTTGCCAAGGCTAGACAAGGAAGGTTATTCATCCAATTGCCAACAACATTGAGTCTTGTATTCTACATTCATGGCCTATGATACGTTGTGCCAACTTAAGTTTTTATCATAAGTTTGCTGCCACAAAAGCCAACCCCCTTTGGCTGATAATTTATTTATTTTGTGATCCCCAAGTTAACAGAGCAGCTAACTGTGTATGTCAATACAGAGTGTGGAGCCATTTCCCTAGGTTGATAATCATCGGCAAATAAACTGCATTTATTACAAGTGCCATTATCCCTGGAGGACAAGGCTAAACATGTTACACACCGAGTAAGAGCAAGCGGGACCAGATAAGAAGGCATGCTAATTGCTAAACTAGCCGTTAAACTAGCTTGAAACAACAAACGAAATAAGTAGTAAAGTTAAAAAATGTAGATTGAAGCGCATTACAGCAGAATGTAGCCAGATATTAACAGGGAATTAACAAGTACGGTAGATTAATAAGATTGTAGAGAGAAGATGATATAACGTGTTCTGTTGCTGTGTAGCGGTCAGGCGTACACATGGGGAGGGCGGATCGATCCATATATTGGTAGATACCAAGGGTAGTGTCAGTATACGATCGATACTAAAGTGACAAATTTTGTATTTTCACAATATCATTTTTCATGTTGTTTACAAAAACAACATGTAACAAAATGTCAAATGCATGTAATAAGATAAACGCAGAACAGTGTTCCCTCGACACTGCGGTCTCAGTGCTTCGCAGATTTTAAAGTACTATTGACCACATTGAGATTTAAGTACCTATTTAAGTTTCATGTTAAAATTACGTCGGTTTTAAAGTGTATAAAGTGTTTTTCAGATCATAGGAAGTGTTTATCAGTGTTAATGAAAGCTATGTGTGAGGAGGGATTGTAAACATGTTCAATACATACAATATTCATATAGCTCATAAAATAATAGCATCCTTACTTCGCGGAAATTCACCGACCACGGGAGGGTCCAGAAAGAAAATATGTGATAACCGAGAATACACTGTAGTTTAAATATTGTGTTGTTACACTCTCGTCCTGTGATTTTTTTTTCTGATTATAATTGTGATTCAAATTTGCAGATAATACAGTACATGTGATCGGTTTCTACCGATATCTAAATCAACCAATTAAACACAAAGATGTCTGTATATGCATTGATATAAATGTTATATTGGTTTCTATGTTATTTTGTTCCTTACCTGTAAAGAAAATCAGCCAAACCGATGAGACTAAAACGAGCCACTCTTGCCCCGAGAAACTGGTTCACAGATGTAGATTTGTCTAGATCAACTTTCAGTCTCTAGAAGTGAGGACAACACATTTTTTAAGGACAGCTGGATCTTAATTGTAATATATCCTGTTTTTTGTTTCACTGCAAAATCATTTAGTACCTGTATGACCGAGCGTGCTAGATGGGACTGATATTCCTCTATGTGTAGAGTATGGGCCCATCGCCGTTCTTCATCATCCAGAACCTGAATCAACTCTGTTGTTACCTTCTCCTGGAACACCATCAACAAAATGGTCCGCATTTATGCACAGCTGTCATGATAATACTCAATGTTTACCTTGACGAGACTAAGGCAGTCTTCTTCCAGCCTGTTCACTGTATTTTGAGGCAGAATGGGTTCCAGAGAGGCATAGTTGATGGGTGTTGCGGTCCCTATGGTTCCCAGAACATCCCTTTGTAAAGAGAAACATGTATTTTGTGGAAAGACAATTAGATACTTAGCATTTACCGTTTGGTACTGTCTCATGCTGACATATGTACTGGTACTCTACCGGTTGTAGATGTTGTAGAACCAGTCCAACAGCGAGTAGACATCAGTAATCTGCAGTGGGTCACTGGTAATGGCTTTCAGACGTTTGGCCACAGCTCTATGATAACTTTCCACATACACCTGGAAAGCGGCAAACTCCTCCGGGTAAATAGACACAGCATTCCTCCTTGCTGCATCCAAGTCATCCACCACCCGGCACCTCAGGCGCTCCAGATACGAGGACAGCTGGCCCGCCTGAGTGTCCACCTGGTGTGGCAAGCTCCAGTCTGCAGCCTCCGCCACTGCTTCCCTCCACTTTATCTTCAGTCGTCGAGGACGATGGCTGGGTTGGATCTGAAGAGCCACATCCATTTGTTGCTCTGGCTTGGTGTCCTCTCGAAGAGTCCAGGCAGCATCGGCATGTTCCTCCTGTTGAATCACCAGCACCACAAGCCCAAGGTTGGGCCCAGCACTGGGCTGACGGAGAGACTCACGCACAACATCCCACATCTCCTTCATCAAAGCCTCATAGAGGAGCTCCACATCCTTCTCTTTCCTTCGGCTCGAATCCAGAGTAGCATTGGCGCTCAGTGAGTCATCCAAAGATGAGAATGACAGGGGAATCATTCCAGAAGGGCTGGGGGGGCTGAGGGTCGGAGTCAGGGTGGGACTGGTCGGACATGGCAGGAGAGACAACAGTTCACACTCCCGCTGTAGCTCCTGAATATGTGTGTCGGCCAGGAGCAAGTCCCGGTGGTTGACTAACTGTAGGATCTCCAGTACTGTTGAGAGCAAACCAAAGACCAATTTTGTTGGAATCATTGTACATATATGCCATAGTATCAGAAAAATAAGTGGTTATTTGAGTATATGTGCATGTATTGGCTAAAAACTAAGCTATGTATTATTTGTTCAGCACTTGAAAAACATGGTTCCCCAAGGATTCAGCAAACAGATATTTAAGGCTCACATAGGTAGAGGAAATGCAGGCATTTCCTGATTTGACACGCTACTGTTGATTGAACCCGATGACTCAGAACTATGGGAAATTCTGAGGAAATGGGGCACAGGACCATATTTCATGACTTCAACTTATAAGTGGGGTATTTTACCGACTCAAAATCAAAAATGGCTAAACCAAAAACAGACAGCATTTGTTAACATTAGTGGTTTAAGAGAACAGATAAATACATGTCTATATATGTTATAATTTGTCATAATTGATTTGTAAATGTGAGTGTGAATGTTGTCTGTGGTGTTGGCCCTACGATGAGGTGGCGACTTGTCCAGGGTGTACCCCGCCTTCCCCCCAAATGCAGCTGATATAGGCTCCAGCACTCCCTGCGCCCCCAAAAGGGACAAGCGGTAGAAAATGGATGGATGTTGGGTATAATGACTGTTATTCAGGCAAAATACACAAAAAACATCATCCAGAAGGAAATAATATGGAGATGCTATGTGTTGTTATTTTCCTGTTGAACTCGGGAGTAATATCAACCACTTTTCCAAACACAGCTTTTATAAGACAACTTTGGTTGCGTGCGTCGTGTATATTAGTGGCATACCTGTCAATGTTTGCATTCCAAAATATACTGCAGGACATTTCCCAGAAAAAAATGGGAAATTAGGTATTTTAATTTTGATCTAAAAATCACTGTTAAATCAATAAAAATTGTAGCATAAACATTTCAATTGTTTATATCGTAATTTTAACTCCAGCAACGCTACTGCTTTGCAGTACCATTTTAGACTCATAGACTTTGCGTTGAGCGCTGGCAGAGCATGGATGTCAACATCTTAGCAGAGACGGAATGCACAATGGAAACTAAACCCACAAAACTCGAAGAGTGATTGATGCCTAAAAAGGGAAGAGGAACACCTTTCTTTAGCTTTGGTTTGGATTTGGATTTGAAAAGGCAGACACCAACCCAGCAACATGTTGCCAAAAAGTCGATGCTTAAGACTTGAACACGTCTGTTTTTTGTTTTATTTTATCACTTGAAGACACGACATTAAAGAAAAGTACAGAGACAGTGTTAAGTGTTAGGTGTTAAAACGCTTGCACTTAAGATAATTTGTATTGTTTTGTGATTGTATTGTCCTGTCTATAGCTGCAATGTTTTTTTATAAATAAAAGGAGGAAAGATTAGCAAATTTGATGTTTATTTAATGTGTATACAATATAAATGCATATATATATATATATATATATATATATATATATATATATATATATATATATATATATATATATAGACATATATATATACATATATATCTATATATATACTGTATACAGTATACAGTGAGTAAGGAAAGTATTCACACCTTTAAATTGTTCACTCTTTGTTTCATTGCAGCATATACAAAAAATATATTTCTCATTAATGTGGGCTCAGCACCCCATGTTGACAAATGTATTATAAGAGAAAAACTGAAATATCACGTGGTCATAAGTATTCAGACCCTTTGCTGTGACACTCATATTTAACTCACATGCTGTCCAATTCCTTCTGATCTTCCTTGAGATGATTCTGCTCCTTCATTGGAGTCCCGCTGTGTTTAATTAAACTAATTGGAGTGATTAGGAAAGACACCTGTCTATTTAAGACCTTGTGAGACAGTGTGAGTCAGATCAAATGAGAGTCATGAGGTCGAAGAAACTGCCAAATGAGCTCAGAGACAGAATTGTGGCAAGGCACATATCTGGCAAAGGTTATAAAATAATTCCTGCAGCACTCAAAGTTCCTAAAAGCACATAATCCTTAAAAAATAAGTTTGGAAGGACCACAACTCTTCCTTGACCTGGCCGTCCAGTCAAACTGAGCAATCGTGGGAGAAGAGCCTATGTGAGAGAAGTAAGGAAGAACCCCAAGATCACTGTGGCTGAGCTCCAGATATGCAGTAGGGAGATGGGTGAAAGTTCCACAAAGTCCACTGTCCAGTCCTACACCAATTGGAACTTTATGGAAGAGTGGCCCGACGGAAGCCTCTCCTCAGACATATGAAAAGTCCGCTTAGAGTTTGCCAAAAAAACACATGAAGGACTACGAGACTATGAGAAATAAGATTCTCTTGATTTTTTTAAAGTTAGTTCTAAGCGATATGTGTGGAGAAAACCAAGCACTGCTCATCACATGCCCAATACAATCCCAACAGTGAAACATGGTGATGGCAGCATCATGTTATGGGGGTGTTTTTCAGCTGCAGGGACAGGACGACTGGTTGCAATTGAAGGAAAGATGAATGTGGCCAAATACAGAAATATCCTGGAAGAAAAACCTCTTCCAGAGTATTTAGGACTTTAGACTCGGCCGAAGGTTCACCTTCCAAAAAGACAATGACCCTAAGGACACAGCTAAAATAACAAAGACTTGGCTTTGAAACAACTCTGTGACCATTTTTTACTGGCCGAGCCAGAGCCCTGACCTAAACCCAATTGAGCATATCTGGAGAGACTTGAAAATGGCTGTCCACCAACGTTCACCAACCAACATGGCAGAACTGGAAAGGATCTGCAAGGAAGAATGGCTCCCCAAATCCATGTGTGGAAAAACTTGTTGCATCATTCCCAAGAATACTCATGGTTGTACTAGCTCAAAAGGGTGCGTCTTCTCAATACTGAGCAAAGGGTCTGAATAATTATGACCATGTGAAATTTTTCTTTTTCTTTTTTTACTGAATTAGCAAAAAAAATCTACATTTCTGTTTAATTATGCCTTTCTGCTGGGTGTACCTTAATCAGGAATAAAATGATTTTTGATTTTAGCAAATGGCTGCAATGAAACAAAGAGTAAACCATTTAAAGGGATCTGAAAACTTTACCCACTGTTTATGTGTGTGTGTGATATATATATATATATATATATATATATATATATATATATATATATATATATATATATATATATATATATATATATATATATATATATATATATATATATATATATATATATATATATATATATATATATATGTATATATATATATATATATATACATATGTATATATATATATATATATATATATATATATATATATATATGTATATATATATATATATATATATATATACATATATATATATATATATATGTATATATATATATATATACATATGTATATATATATATATATATATATATATATATATATATATATATATATATATATATATATATATATATATATATATATATGTATATATATATATATGATATATATATGTCTTAATTAGATTATCCAAAAAATAGTGCTCGATACCGTGGTAGAGCGTAATATGTAACATACATATATGATATATATATATATATATATGTATATATATATATATATATATATATATATATATATATATATATATATATATATATATATATATATATATATATATATATATATATATATATATATATATATATATATATATATATATATATATATATATATACATATATATATATACATATATATATATATATCATATATATATATATCATATATATGTATATATATATATATATATGATATATATATATATATGTATATATATATATATATATATATATATGTATATTAGGGTTGTATGGTATACCGGTATTAATAAATTGTAAACGAGACCTTTGAAATGCTGTGCTAGAGGCTGAGGCGCATGATGTTGAGTAGGGCTGGGCGATATGGCCTTTTTATTAACATCTCAATATTTTTAGGCCATGTCACGATACACGATATATATCTCGATATTGGGGGGTGTATTAGTATACAGCCTCCAAATAAAATTCTGCTCCAATTTAGCCTTGGTTGGCACTAAGCACATTGCAGTGATTCACATTTTTGTTTTTTTTTTACATAAAAAAAATGTATTGTGTGTCAATCACCAAGTGAGGATGTGCCTGAGAATAACCCAGCAAAGCGTTGGAACTTACTCCAAAAATACATATTCTTAGTAACTCATGCTTTCCTGTACTCTACCTGAGAGGGGCTCTCTGGTTTGGACCACTGGCTCCTCCTCCTCCTCTGCTTCCTCCTCAGTCCCCTGGGAGGCCTTGTCGGACATGGATTCCCTCTTCAGCTTGCCCAGACTGACCATCCTGAGGAAGGACGGCCTCCTGGATGCCTCCGCCTCACCGTCTGCATTCAGGTCCCCACAGGGCAGGTTTTCTCTGTGCTCCTCCTTACGACGGCCTGTAATGCTACGTAAAAAAAGAAGACAGTAAATCAACACTCCTGGTGGGAAGAATGTGTTACTGCATTGGAAGTTTAGCTTATTTCTATTTTATGATTATAGACAAACTGTTAGCAACGCGACAAAACTGTGATGTTCTTTTCTATAATACTAATAATTACTAGGTGTGACCCTTGAGTATTGGCCGATACTGATATTGATCTGATATGATACCAGCACAGCTCATAGACACTTTTGTTATTTTGTAGCGTGGAATGTTTGAAAAAGCTTGATCAAGTTAAATTAGTCAAAGAAAGAACAATGGTAAGTATTAAAAACACTAACCTATTTTATTTATTATTTACCGTTTGGAATGGACTTACGCATTTTTTCAAGGGGCTGTTTGCATACTGCTCACAGTTTTATGTTTCGAAGCAAAAAACATAACAAAAACACCATTGGCTCGCTTACGTTACCATTAGTGGTTAACAGAACACATTTGTGTTAAAAATGTATATATTTTTCCCAATTACTAAGTTTATGTAATAACCCTAAGTTATCATTAATAAAACGATTTACCAATTGAACTGGTGGCAGAAAACAGTATGTGCATGTAAACAATGTAGATTCACATAAAAAGATTATAACACATGGCGTACCCCAAGATTCTATACTAGGACCAAAATAGTTTAAATGTCTATATTAATAATGTCTGTAAAATCTTAAAAAAAAACTAAACCGTATTTCTCTTTGCTGATGATACAAGCCTGTGCTGTTCTGGGCAAGACCTTGGCCAGCTCCTAAAGACCGTAAAGAGTGAACTCTTAATTCTAAAGCAATAGTTTGATGCTAATAAACTATCAAGCAATTTAAATAAAACAAAATATATAATTTTTGGAAATAAGAAAATTAACATACCGTGTCACATAAAAATTGTTGATATGGAAATAAAAAGGGTGTATTCAACACATTTTTGGGGAATCTATGTAGATGACAAATAAAATTGGAAACTGCACATAAATATACTCTAGACAAAGATGGCAAAAATTATTGATATGTTTTATAAAATTAAAAACTCTGTAAATCAAAATTGTTTAACATGCTATACAATTATTTCGTACTTCCATATCTCCATTATTGTGTTGAAATCTGGGGTAATAATTATAAATCAAACATCAACTCTATGTTCTTACCCCAAAAGAAAGTACCGTATTTTTCGGAGTATAAGTCGTTTCGGAGTATAAGTCGCACCTGCCGAAAATGCATGATAAAGAAGGAAAAAAACATATGCATTTTTTGGGGAAATGTATTTGATAAAACCCAACACCAAGAATAGACATTTGAAAGGCAATTTAAAATAAATAAAGAATAGTGAACAACAGGCTGAATAAGTGTACGTTATATGACACATAAATAACCAACTGAGAACGTGCCTGGTATGTTAACGTAACGTAAGAGTCATTCAAATAACTATAACATATAGAACATGCTATACGTTTACCAAACAATCTGTCACTCCTAATCGCTAAATCCGATGAAATCTTATACGTCTAGTCCCTTACGTGAATGAGCTAAATAATATTATTTGATGTTTTACGATAATGTGTTAATAATTTCACACATAATCGCTCCTGAGTATAAGTCGCACCCCCGGCCAAACTATGAAAAAAACTGCGATTTATAGTCCGAAAAATACGGTAATTATAATTGGAAATTATGCAGATTATTATGCTCATTACCAATGCTCAATTTCATTAAAAACATTAAAACTGCATGATCTTATTGACCTCAACACTGCTATTTTGATGTATAAAGCTCATAACCGAATGCTGCCCTAGTGTCTCCAGGACAGGTTCAAATCCAGAGAGAGTCCATATGACCTCAGAGGTTCATCCGTCTTTCAGAAAGCAAACTATTTTAAAAAGTAGATGTGTGTCCGTCAAAGGGTTAATCTGTGGAACAGCCTGGATCCATCCATCCATTTTCTACCGCTTGTCCCTTTCGGGGTCGCGGGGGATGCTGGAGCGTATCTCAGCTGCATTCGGGCGGAAGGCGGGGTACACCCTGGACAAGTCGCCACCTCATCGCAGGGCCAACACAGATAGACAGACAACATTCACACTCACATTCACACACTAGGGTCAATTTAGCGTTGGCAATCAACCTATGATGCCTTAAAATGTTCCAGTTCCATTTACACATTAAAAAAAACACTTTAAGACCAATGTCGCTCCAGAATAAACACCAGGAGTTAATACTATGATCAATGTTATTAACAAAACTAAATGTGGGACATAAATAATAATAGTGATATAAGTGTTTGTTTATAATATATTATTGGTACAAATGCTTAACCAACATGTTTGAGTGTACATGGATATTTCACAATTGTTGGTCTTTGTCTTTACTGTGTATTTATTTGAACAGTTGTTATGCTTTGTACAAGGTGTATTCGTAATATTATAGAAATGTCACAGTTCTATGAAGCTCAAGATCAGAGCCTGATGTCTTCCGGTTTTACTACATCTTGGATTTGAGTTCGTTTGAGTTAGTTAACAGGGTTAACTTCAAGTGCTTAACTTCAGCTTAGACCCTTTCGCAGGGCCGGCCCGTGGCATAGGCTGTATAGGCAAATGCTAAGGGCGCCGTCCATCAGGTGCGCCACGCCAGTGCCACAAATGTTGGAGAAAAAAAAGAAAAAAAGTTATTATTTCTAAATAAATAAAATAATCCCACATTAATTCAAATGCAAAGTAAAGCCTATTTAATAGAAATATTATTTGTTACAACATTACGCCCCCCCCCCCCCCTTTCCCCCGCACGGTGCGCCCCCTCCCTTCCCGTATCATGACTGTTTATGGACGTCACCGCATCAAAAAATCAACACAAGATGTCAAAACGGCCAAAACTCTCAGGTGCCCAGGGAAGAAAAAACAGAAAAGAAGAGGAGGAGAAACGAGAAAAAGACAGAGGTAGCAGGGAGGTAACGTTAGCCTACAAGAAATTATTTGTCTGTTACAGAATGTGATAGTAACCTGGCTTTTTAGCATTAAGCTAATGTTACATAATTCGGCAATTGCTAATCAATAAATAGCTAGTTCTGTTTTAACGTCGGGTTAATATTGTGGAGGGGGCTAAATTGTTATGGAAAATAATAATGTAACGTTAGGTAATTACAGTACTCCCACCTTACATTCCTCAGGGACATTTGTATTAGATCTTTTAAGCAGGTGTTTTTTGTTTACATTGTTATTGCCTTCTGGTTAGCTAATGTTTGCCCTGCAGGTAATAGTCACTTTTCCACCCCTTTATATATTAGGTATAGTTGTAAGCCTAGTTGTTAAAGTGCACATCATTAATGTTAATTAAGCAATATCACATGAGAGGGAATGCTGTTTTTTTATTTAAGCACTGCTGTGATTCGGTTAAAGATAATCATAACATAACATTCTCATATAATATGTTAATTTGCTTTCTTTAAGTAAAAAAAAAAGGTCAAAGACAAAGCTATTCGGTTTCTTGTGAGTATATACACTTCACTGCCGATGTGGGGGGGCGCCACCTAAAATCTTGCCTAGGGCGCCAGATTGGTTAGGGCCAGGCCTGCCCTTTCGGTCTGTAAAATTGTCAATTTATGAATTTATGGATGCACAATTGTTCTTGGTTTTTTGTTGGCCTCTGACTGAAGAAATATTAATAAAAAGATTTAAAAAAAAATAAACTAGAGGAAAGGAATCTGTGAATATGCGGGAAAGCAAATGCAGAAATGTACATGTTACTGTTGACATTTGTGGTAAATGTATTCGTAATTGAAAAAAACTAAGTTTTACACTTTTTTGGGCTTCGTCCCACAACTGTTTTTCTAATAATTGAACAAAAGGACATTTGTTAATTGAAGATCCTTAAGAGTAGACAGTGAAATGTATATGGGTGTATTGTGCAATGTGACATTGGAAATTTAAGGCTAAAAGCCAGATAGCGATATTTTACTCACTTGTTTGGCTAAGAAATAATGTAAGAACAGTTCAAATGGAAATTTGAGTCATTTAAACTTAGGGTTGTCCCGATACCAATATTTTGGTACCGGTAGTAAAACGTATTTCGATACTTTTCCATGCGTTTCTAAATGAAGGGGACCACAAAAAAGGCATTATTGGCTTTATTTTAACACAAAATCTTACGGCCCATTAAACATATGTTTCTTATTGCAATCGAAGAACAATTTTGTCCGTAAATAAAATAGTGAACATACTAGACAACTTGTCTTTTATTAGTAAGTAAACACAGGCTCCCAATTTGGCTGCTGACGTAAGCCATAAGATGTTGTGTCATTTGAAATTAATTTTGTCAGAATTATGAGGGACAAGCTGTAGAAATGCATCATTAATCTACTTGTTCATTTACTGTTAATATCTGATCATTTTCTGTTTTAACATGTTCCATCAACACTTCTGTTAAAATGTAATAAACATGCTTTACATTAGTTTTGGATGACACCACAAATTTGGGTATCGATTCGATACCAAGTAGTTAAAGGATCATACATTGGTCATATTTAAAGTCCTCATGTGTCCAGGGACATATTTCCTGAGTTTATAAACATAATATAAATTTAAAAAAGGAAAAAAGATTTTGTGATGCTAAAAAATATCGATGTAATCATTGTAGCGTCGACGAGATACGCTCTTGTACTTGGTATCATTACAGTGGATGTCAGGTGTAGATCCACCCATGGCATTTGTTAGCGGTGAGCTATTGTATCCTCCTATGGTGTGTAATGAAGCATGTTTAGCTATTCCTCGTCCTGCAGTGATGATACTTTTAAGAAACTTACTTTATTTGTCGGCATGGAGGCAAGGATTAGTGATTTAGAAGTAGATAAAACACTGCAGACTGCGGATGGACGTTAGCCGCTAGTTAGCTAGCTATGTTTTAAAGCACCTCTTGTAGAGCAGGGTTTCAGTGTTATAGCTTCACCTTTATTGTTAGTTTTTAAGCCAAAATGCGTCCATTCTCCCTTTTCTGTCGACACACAGTGTCTGTTTTTAAAGGCCTACTGAAACCCACTACTACCGACCACGCAGTCTGATAGTTTATGTGAAATCTTAACATTGCAACAGATGCCAATACGGCCGGGTTAGATTAGTAAAGTGCAATTTTAAATTTCCCGCGAAATATTCTGCTAAAAACGTCTCGGTATGATGACGTTTGCGCGTGACGTCACGGATTGTGCAAAAATATTGGGACACCATTGTGGCCAGCTATTAAGTCGTCTGTTTTCATCGCAAAATTCCACAGTATTCTGGACATCTGTGTTGGTGAATCTTTTGCAGTTTGTTTAATGAACAATGAAGACAGCAAAGAAGAAAGCTGTAGGTGGTATCGGTGTATTAGCGGCTGGCTGCAGCAAAACAACCAGGAGGACTTTGAGTTGGATAGCAGACGCGCTACCGTGAGTACGCAGCTTTGGCTTCCAAACATTTGATCGCTTGCCCGTACGTACGTGCCGCTATGTGCATGTCACGTACGTAACTTTGGGGAAATATATGTGCTGTATGAACTTTACGGAGGTGAACGGTACTTTGGGCTGTGGGATTGAGTGTGTTGGGCGGGTGTTTGAGTTGCATTGGTGGGTTATATGGACAGGAGGGTGGAGGTGTTTGTTATGCGGATTAATTTGTGGCATATTAAATATAAGCCTGGTTGTGTTGTGGCTAATAGAGTATATATACTGTATGTCTTGTGTTTATTTACTGTTTTAGTCATTCCCAGCTGAATATCAGGTCCCACCCGCCTCTCACAGCATCTTCCCTATCTGAATCGCTTCCACTGCCCTCTAATCCTTCACTCTCACTACCTCATCCACGAATCTTTCATCCTCGCTCAAATTAATGGGGTAATCGTCGCTTTCTTGGTCCGAATCGCTCTCGCTGCTGGTGGCCATAATTGTAAACAATGTGCAGATGTGAGGAGCTCCACAACCTGTGACGTCACGCTACTTCCGGTACAGGCAAGGCTTTTTAATCAGCGACCAAAAGTTGCGAACTTTATCGTCGATGTTCTCTACTAAATCCTTTCAGCAAAAATATGGCAATATCGCAAAATGATCAAGTATGACACATAGAATGGACCTGCTATCCCCATTTAAATAGGAAAATTTCATTTCAGTAGGCCTTTAAGTACTTTGTGATTGTGCGCTGCCGAACACGCCCCTCTGCTCGTAAAACCAGAATTGTCACGACCTGACAACGGCACGCCGTCACCGCCGTTAAGATTCATTAGTATCGCGGTACTTTACTAGTACTGGTATACAGTACAACCCTATTAGAACTATTAAGTTGCTTTAAAAAAAGCTTTAATGACAAACAAACAAGTGTTTGGAAATGACCTAGCTTACCTGACACACAACTGGAGAGATGGTCACATGATAAGCATGCAGGTAGGACACATTTAAAGCGTTGCTGAGTCGTACATTAAAAGTAAAGTATTTCCATCATAGTTATTTTCGATAGTTGTATACAAATGTTATGTTTGGGTCTTAGTTTGTATCAAACATATTGTTGTATAGTTTGAGTGCATTGTCTTATCCAACACCATATAACAGCACAGCAAAAACAATGTTGATTATGATTCCCACTTTTCCTCACCGTAACAGAGTCATAATTCCTTCTGAGCTCCTGCGTAGTCCTTTACTTTTGTCCCTCTCTGTCGGGAGCGTGTTTGAGTCTCCAGGGCTATAGTGGGGAGAGTTGTTCCCCCACACGCTCCTGCCGGATTTGCGGAGCCCCTTTCCTAGTTTTCCAAGGGTCTTCAGTGGAGACACGCCACAAATCCTCTCTAGGGTTCCCCGGAGTGGTTTTCCTTTGTGGTTTACCGCACCGTGTCTTTCAGCGTTCAGCTCGTTTTCCTCCTCTTCTCCATCACGGGCCGACCTGAGCTGCAGGGTACCCCTGACCTCCCCCATGATGAGGCCCGCGTCACCTTCGCCCCTCTCGTCTTCATCCAGGTCCACATCCTCAAAGGGGTTGAGGTTCTTGTTCAGCTCCTTGAGCTCGTTCAGCTCCTTCAGATTATTCAAGTCTTTGAGGTCCAAGTCAAGCCGTGGGAGAATGAGCTCACCGTTGGCTCTGGGGAACTCATGGCAGCTCTTGGACCTTCCTGGGAGATTCTTCAGAATGGGCATGGTTGCACTTGCGATTGGAACTGATGGGCTGTAAAAACAATCAACAAAGCGTTAGTCAGTTTTTGTACGGGCAAACATTGAACATAATTCACTAGTCCACTGACAAAACAAAGAATATCACGCATTGGTGACTCAGTCTTGAGTTCGACTGCAAAATAATCCTCAATGGGGGGGCAAATAAAATTGCGAGTGCCAGCACTTTGATAAAAACAAAGTGAGAAACACTACTGAATTCAAAAGCTATATATATATATATACATGTTTTTATATATATATCTATATATATTTATATATATTTGTTTATATATATATATGTATGTATGTATATATATATATATATTTAGAGAGAGAGAGCGAGAGAAAGAGAGAGCACGGTGACATAGGGGTTTGTGCATGTGCCTCACAATAACAAAGTCTTGGGTTCGATCCCAGGCTCGGGGGTCTTTCTTTGTGGAATTTGCATGTTCTCCCCGTGACTGTGGGTGTTTTCTCCGGGTAGTCCGCCTTCCTCCCACCATGCACCTGGGGATAGGTTGATTGGCAACACTAAATTGGCCCTAGTGTGTGAATGTTGTCTGTCTATCTGTGTTGGCCCTGGTGTACCCCGCCTTCCTCCCGAGTGCAGCTGGAATAGGCTCCAGCCCCGCGCAACCCCGAAAGGGACAAGAAAACAGATGGATGGATGGACTCAAAGTTGAATTTAATTGTATGCAGTTATTTTGGATGCAAAACAACACTTTTAACACAAAATAGCAATTGTTTCTCCCTCAATGCCCAGCAGGGATAAAATCCAGTATGTCTGGCCCATATGCCACCAATGCACTGACACTGCGGGCCATGGGGGGTGACAATGTTGAGGAAAATCTCTTATTACTTTATATCCTGAACAATGATGGAGAAAATAGTGGCGAGGAATAATATCTTTAAATGAAGAGCCCTGTCATTTATTAAGTGACATTTTGCAAGCAACTCCTCACACAAAATGGAGCCCTCACGGATTGCGTGGTCCTCTACAACGCACATAATCTGCTAATAGGGTGGGGTGGCCCTGGGTACCACTGTAATATATCTCAATTGTCACGTGGGGGGGTCGCAGCTGGCTGTGGGGTTGTTCTTCCCATGCAAAAAACGGCTCCGGACGACAGCGTGAAGGTGAGCTTGGATTTATCCAAGATAAATCACTAAAACTATCACGCATGCAAACAATAAAGCAAAAAGGCAAGCGTGCCTAAAACACATGAAGCTTAATTACTTGGCATGGATGACATGGCATAATCAAACACTTACTTGACATAAACGCGTGACAAACACAATGCAGGCAGAACGAGTGATGAACAAAGGTAGACTTAAATAACAGTGACATGATTGGAACAAACAGGTGCGTGACATGACAGGTGAAAACTAATGGGTGACCATGGAAACCAAACCAAACAAGGAAGTGAAACCAGGAACTAAGAAAGTGTCCAAAAAAACAAACAGCACATGGCCAAAACAAAAACATGATAAACAGACATGACATCAATAACAGGGCCGTTTTTCTCATGAGACATGCTCTCCATTGAAATCCATGCCACCCATAAATAAAGCTATATTTTTGTATTTTGTCCTTTAATATATGTGGTTCACGCTACAAACGATCAAATGTAAAATTTAGTATGTTATGTATATACGAAACCCAAAACCAGTGAAGTTGGCACGTTGTGTAATTCGTAAATAAAAACAGAATACAAGGATTTGCGAATCCTTTTCAACTTATATTCAATTGAATACACTGCAAAGACAAGATATTTAATGTTCGAACTAAGAAACCTATTTTTTTTTTGCAAATAATCATTAACTTAGAATTTAATAGCAGCAACACATTGCAAAAATTTTGACACAGGGGCATTTTTACATGGCCTTTCCTTTTAACAACGCTCAGAAAACGTTTGGGAACTGAGGAGACCAATTTTTGAAGCTTTTCAGGTGGAATTCTTTCTCATTCTTGCTTAATGTACAGCTTAAGTTGTTCAACAGTCCAGGGTCTCCTTTGTGGTATTTTAGGCTTCATAATGCGCCACACATTTTCAATGGGAGACAGGTCTGGACAACAGGCAGGCCAGTCCAGTACCCACACTCTTTTACTATGAAGCCACGCTGTTGTAACACGTGCAGAATGTGGCTTGGCATTGTCTTGTTGAAATAAGCAGGGGCGTCCATGAAAAAGATGTTGCTTGGATGGCAACATATGTTGCTCCAAAACCTGTATGTACCTTTCAGCATTAATGGTGCCTTCACAGATGTGTAAGTTACCCATGCCTCGGGCACTAATACACCACCATACCATCACAGATGCTGGCTTTTCAACTTTGCGCCTAGAACAGTCTGAATGGTTCTTTTCCTCTTTGTTCCGGAGGACACGACTTCCACAGTTTCCAAAAACAATTTGAAATGTGGACTCGTCAGACCACAGAACACTTTTACACTTTATATCAGTCCATCTTAGCCGGCGGCGTTTCACTACAGATGTAGCGACGAACTGTAGTGACTGACAGTGGTTTTCTGAACTGTTCCTGAGCCGATGTGGTGATATCCTTTACACACTGATGTCGGTTTTTGATGCAGTACCGCCTGAGGAATCGAAGGTTCGTAATATCAACGCTTACGTGCAGTAATTTCTCCAGATTCTCTGAACCTTTTGATGATATTACGGACCGTAGATGTGAAATCCCTAAATTCCTTGCAATAGCTCATTAAGAAATGTTGTTCTTAAACTGTTCGACAATTTGCTCACGCATTTGTTCACAAAGTGGTGACCCTCGCCCCATCCTTGTTTGTGAATGACTGAGCATTTCATGGAAGTTGCTTTTATACCCAATCATGGCACCCACCTGTTCCCAATTGGCCTGTTCACCTGTGGGATGTTCCAAATAAGTGTTTGATGAGCATTCCTCAACTTTCTCAGACTTTTTTAACACTTGTGCCAGCTTTTTTGAAACATGTTGCAGGCATCAAATTCCAAATGAGCTAATATTTTCCAAAAATAACAAAGTTTTCCAGTCCGAACGTTAAGTATCTTGTCTTTGCAGTCTATTCAATTGAATATAGGTTAAAACGGATTTGCAAATCATTGTATTCTGTTTTTATTTACTACTTACACAACGTGCCAACTTCACTGGTTTTGGGTTTTGTATATATTTTTTATTTTTGCTGGGAAACTCAAAGCACTGACATCTTCACGTGTGACCATAACCCAATGTCTCATACATTATATTGTTCAATTGTTTGTAGTGCGAACCATGTACAGTAATATAAATGCCAAAATAAAACAATTTAAAAATTATTGTAAGGATTGGACTCAGTTGAAAGATTACTTGGATTCATGCAAATGCGTGGATGCAGGAGCTGCATGAATCCTAATGGGGAGCACATCTCGCCAGAGCTATACACCAGGGCTATAAAATGACGGTCTGGGGCCAAATCTGGCCCCAGACCGAGTTCAGTTAAAAAAGACTAACATTTTTGCAGCAGATTCCTAAAAACACCTGAGTGTTATCACAGAGATTATTTTTGATAAGCTTTTTTGTAGTAGGCCCATAAAAACAGCAGAGCACTCCTGTTGCATATGAAGAGAAATGAAACAAAAAAGGATTTGCAACAAAAAATTTTACATTTAAAAAAATAAAAAATAAAGAAAAAAATTAATACATCTATATATATACACTACCGTTCAAAAGTTTGGGGTCACCCAAACAATTTTGTGGAATAGCCTTCATTTCTAAGAACAAGAATAGACTGTCGAGTTTCAGATGAAAGTTCTCTTTTTCTGGCCATTTTGAGCGTTTAATTGACCCCACAAATGTGATGTTCCAGAAACTCAATCTGCTCAAAGGAAGGTCAGTTTTGTAGCTTCTGTAACGAGCTAAACTGTTTTCAGATGTGTGAACATGATTGCACGAGGGTTTTCTAATCATCAATTAGCCTTCTGAGCCAATGAGCAAACACATTGTACCATTAGAACACTGGAGTGATAGTTTCTGGAAATGGGCCTCTATACACCTATGTAGATATTGCACCAAAAACCAGACATTTGCAGCTAGAATAGTCATTTACCACATTAGCAATGTATAGAGTGTATTTCTTTAAAGTTAAGACTAGTTTAAAGTTATCTTCATTAAAAAGTACAGTGCTTTTCCTTCAAAAATAAGGACATTTCAATGTGGCCCCAAACTTTTGAACGGTAGTGTATATATATATATATTAGGGGTGTGGGAAAAAATCGATTCGAATTCGAATCGCGATTCTCACGTTGTGCGATTCAGAATCGATTCTCATTTTTAAAAAATCGTTGTTTTTTTTTATTGTTTTTTTTATTTAATTTTTTTTATTAATCAATCCAACAAAACAATACACAGCAATACCATAACAATGCAATCCAATTCCAAAACCAAACCCGACCCAGCAACACTCAGAACGGCAATAAACAGAGCAATTGAGAGGAGACACAAACACGACACAGAACAATCCAAAAGTAGTGAAACAAAAATGAATATTATCAACAACAGTATCGATATTAGTCACAATTTCAACATAGCAGTGATTAAAAATCCCTCATTGACATTATCATTAGACATTTATAAAAATTAAAAAAAGAACAATAGTGTCACAGTGGCTTACACTTGCATCGCATCTCATAAGCTTGACAACACACTGTGTCCAATATTTTCACAAAGATAAAATAAGTCATATTTTTGTTTCATTTAATAGTTAAAACAAATTAACATTATTGCAATCAGTTGATAAAACATTGTAATTTACAATTATAAAAGCTTTTTAGAAAAATCTACTACTCTGCTTGCATGTCAGCAGACTGGGGTAGATCCTGCTGAAATCCTATGTATTGAATGAATAGAGAAGCGTTTTGAATCGGGAAAATATCGTTTTTGAATCGAGAATCGTGTTGAATCGAAAAGAAATCGATTTTGAATCGAATCGTGACCCCAAGAATCGATATTGAATCGAATCGTGGGACACCCAAAGATTCGCAGCCCTAATATATATATATATATATATATATATATATATATATATAT
The DNA here is from genome assembly GCF_033978785.1 of Entelurus aequoreus. Taxonomy (NCBI): domain Eukaryota; kingdom Metazoa; phylum Chordata; class Actinopteri; order Syngnathiformes; family Syngnathidae; genus Entelurus; species Entelurus aequoreus. The sequence goes on along the minus strand of NC_084735.1, from coordinate 50,848,242 downwards.
ATATATATATATATATATATATATATATATATATATACATACAGTATATATATACTCACACACACACACACACATATATATATATATATATATATACATACATACATACATACATACAGTATATATATACACATACACACACACATATATATATACATATATATATAAATATATATATATATAAATATATATATATATAAATATATATATAAATAAATATATATATATATATATATATATATATATATATACATACATATGTATATATATATATATATATATATATATATATATAAATATATATATATATATATATATATATATATATATATATATATATATATATATATATATATATATATATATATATATATATATATATATATATATATATTTATTAACATTTACCAATATACAAATATGTCAATTTTTTAAAATATATATTTGATATTTTTCCTATTAATCCTGTGCTTTAAAAAAAAACAATTATTAAATCACCAGGAGGTGTAATGTTAATGAAAAAATTTGGCCTTAAAACTCCTTAAAATCCTAGAGAGACTGAAATGTGTAAAGTTCAACCCTCAACTAATTTCTCACACACACACACAACATATTCAATATATCTATTAGAGATCGCACCTGTTTTGACACCTGACAACCAGTCGGCGTGAAAGCAAATAAACCAGAAGCTGACTTAAACAGGTGGCTTACCTGTAAAGAAAATCCTTGTTGCAGTTTTTCAATGCAGTGTCATCCTGGAGTGTGCAGGCTGTGCAAGAAAGTGTGTGTGACTGAAGAGTGTGTCTGAAAGTGTTTATGGACTCCAGAGAGCAATGTGGCTGTTGGAGCGCTATTGTGGTGGAAGGTGATACGTTTTCCTGAGGAAAGGCCTGTCCTGTTCCTTCTACCCCTCCTACACTAGCATATCTTTAGTCCCCCACCTTTGTACCCTGGGGATGACCCTCTACTTAGTAGTGTCATAGACAAAGAATAACTCTTACAATAATGAAATATCAAGTTCTCAAAAGTAATTCAAAATTAGGGGGGTCGCAGAAATGTCTATTCCCCTGGGTGGTCATAATTGAGGCTAATTAGGTGCACCGGTCCTGTGGGATTTGTTAACCTGTGCACACTTGAGTAGACAAGAGAGTATATTATCGCCTCCGACTGATGTTGATGGAGTTTGAATAGGATCATTTGAAAAAGATGAAGCAATGTACTTGAGTGCAAATTCCATTCCCGTTATAACGTTGGCGGAAGGCTTCAGACGGACGTATTCCGGTGAAAAAAACGATGCCGAACATTGGGGTTGTTGCCATATTGTTTGTGTGTAACACTACAGCTCAAGACCAATGTTGCAACGGCAGGGCGCCAATGTAACACAAAGGAAAATAGAGTGTGTGTGCAAATTGTTGTACTGTGCAACTTTAATGGAAAACCCAACAAACTGACCACATGAGTTGACACTTTACCTATATTGCATTTTTTCCTTGCAGCTCCTCTCTGCCACCTAGTGTACAAACTGAAAAGTGTCCTGACTGCAAAGGTAAAAAAAACAAAAAACATATATACATCAATATACATACAGTATATATACATATACGTTTTATATATATATATATATATATATATATATATATATATATATATATATATATATATATATATATATATATATATATATATATATATATATATATATATACATTTTAATATTTGGTTTACAAAAACACAGGATAAGTTTTTGTAAACCAATATATATATATATATATATATATATGTATATATATATATATATATATATATATATATATATATATATATATATATATATATATATATATATATATATATATATATATATATATATATATATATATATATATATATATATATATATCCATCCATCCATCCATCTTCTTCCGCTTATCCGAGGTCGGGTCGCGGGGGCAGCAGCTTAAGCAGGGAAGCCCAGACTTCCCTCTCCCCAGCCACTTCGTCCAGCTCCTCCCGGGGGATCCCGAGGCGTTCCCAGGCCAGCCGGGAGACATAGTCTTCCCAACGTGTCCTGGGTCTTCCTCGTGGCCTCCTACCGGTCGGACGTGCCCTAAACACCTCCCTAGGGAGGCGTTCGGGTGGCATCCTGACCAGATGCCCGAACCACCTCATCTGGCTCCTCTCGATGTGGAGGAGTAGCGGCTTTACTTTGAGCTCCCCCCGGATGGCAGAGCTTCTCACCCTATCTCTAAGGGAGAGCCCCGCCACCCGGCGGAGGAAACTCATTTCGGCCGCTTGTACCCGTAATCTTGTCCTTTCGGTCATAACCCAAAGCTCATGACCATAGGTGAGGATGGGAACGTAGATCTACCGGTAAATTGAGAGCTTTGCCTTCCGGCTCAGCTCCTTCTTCACCACAACGGATCGATACAGCGTCCGCATTACTGAAGACGCCGCACCGATCCGCCTGTCGATCTCACGATCCACTCTTCCCTCACTCGTGAACAAGACTCCGAGGTACTTGAACTCCTCCACTTGGGGCAGGGTCTCCTCCGCAACCCGGAGATGGCACTCCACCCTTTTCCGGGCGAGAACCATGGATTCGGACTTGGAGGTGCTGATTCTCATCCCAGTCGCTTCACACTCAGCTGCGAACCGATCCAGCGAGAGCTGAAGATCCTGGCCAGATGAAGCCATCAGGACCACATCATCTGCAAAAAGCAGAGACCTAATCCTGCAGCCAGCAAACCAGATCCCCTCAACGCATTGACTGCGCCTAGAAATTCTGTCCATAAAAGTTATGAACAGAATCGGTGACAAAGGGCAGCCTTGGCAGAGTCCAACTCTCACTGGAAACGTGTCCGACTTACTGCCGGCAATGCGGACCAAACTCTGGCACTGATCATACAGGGAGCGGACCGCCACAATCAGACAGTCCGATACCCCATACTCTCTGAGCACTCCCCACAGGACTTCCCGAGGGACACGGTCGAATGCCTTCTCCAAGTCCACAAAACACATGTAGACTGGTTGGGCAAACTCCCATGCACCCTCAAGGACCCTGCCGAGAGTATAGAGCTGGTCCACAGTTCCACGACCAGGACGAAAACCACACTGTTCCTTCTGAATCCGAGGTTCGACTATCCGGCGTAGCCTCCTCTCCAGCACACCTGAATAGACCTTACCGGGATGGCTGAGGAGTGTGATCCCACGATAGTTAGAACACACCCTCCGGTTCCCCTTCTTAAAGAGAGGAACCACCACCCCGGTCTGCCAATCCAGAGGTACCGCCCCCGATGTCCACGCGATGCTGCAGAGTCTTGTCAACTAAGACAGCCCCACAGCATCCAGAGCCTTAAGGAACTCTGGGCGGATCTCATCCACCCCCGGGGCCTTGCCACCGAGGAGCTTTCTAACTACCTCAGCAACCTCAGCCCCAGAAATAGGAGAGCCCACCACAGATTCCCCAGGCACTACTTCCTCATAGGAAGACGTGTTGGTGGGATTGAGGAGGTCTTCGAAGTATTCCCTCCACCGATCCACAACATCCGCAGTCGAGGTCAGCAGAACACCATCCTCACCATACACGGTGTTGATAGTGCACTGCTTCCCCTTCCTGAGGCGGCGGATGGTGGTCCAGAATCGCTTCGAAGCCGTCCGGAAGTCGTTTTCCATGGCTTCCCCGAACTCCTCCCATGTCCGAGTTTTTGCCTCCGCGACCGCCGAGGCCGCACACAGCTTGGCCTGTCGGTACCTGTCCGCTGCCTCAGGAGTCCTATGAGCCAAAAGAACCCGATAGGACTCCTTCTTCAGCTTGACGGCATCCCTCACCGCCGGTGTCCACCAACGGGTTCTAGGATTACTGCCACGACAGGCACCAACTACCTTGCGGCCACAGCTCCAATCAGCCGCCTCGACAATAGAGGTGCGGAACATGGTCCATTCGGACTCAATGTCCAGCACCTCCCTCGTGACATG